>NC_025993.2:173249406-173381823 GCF_000442705.2 Elaeis guineensis | reverse complement strand
TTAGGTACTCGATGAAGAAATTGAATTTGCTATATGATGGAAATTAATTTGAACACACATTGGCGAATTTGATATCCATGCAATTATTTGGGCCTAAATCTTTTGGTTAGGTCATGCTCTTTGTTGACCATGTTTAAATTATGATATGGTATGTCCCGTTGACCTGCGAACCATATTCAGACAAAGAGAGTCAAACTCGATAGCCATGCCTCAGAGGAACCATCTCTACATCGTTCAATAGTTTCTTTGATCTGTGGCGAAGAAAAGGTCGTACTCTTTAATTCACTACTATTTCAACATCCCTCCCAAAATTAGAACTACCTGTCAATCATCCAAAATAGTCTCTTGACCTTTCCAAATCGAACACTAGACCCCCTTATTATGGTCATAAATTGTTTTGTAACCAATCATTGCTCTAAATTTAGTGGGACACCTGACCAAAAATAGCGAGTCCTAAAGAACCTCGACCCTTTATATATCCCCCCAACTCCTTCCCCTCCCCACCAAGACCCATCTCAACCTTGTAGCATCTCAAGCCAAGGCCATTAGAAAAATGGCCCCCAAGCCCCTCCTCCTACCCCTCCTCCTCCTCCTACCCCTCCTCCTCCTCTCTCCTGTCACGGCCACTGATATTCTTGGGATCCTCAAACCACTTAATGATTATTCTACCTTCACCCAATACCTCATAGAAGCTAACCTTGTTGATGAGATCAACAGCCGTGACAACGTCACGGTTCTTGCTGTTAAGAACTCAGACATGTCCCCCATCTCCTCCCTTCCAACCGAAGTTCGTAAGAATGTGATGTCCGTCCATGTCCTCCTCGGCTATTATGACCCGTATAGCATCAGCCACCTTCATGATAAATCTACCCTTGTCCCCACCCTTTTCCAAACCACTGGCCTTGCAACCAACCAAAATGGGTACATGAAAGTCACTAAGAAGCCGATAAGGCAAATTGTCTTTGGTTCAGGTGCCCCAGGGTCTCCCAGCGACTCCTACTTAACCAGCGTGGTTGGAACAAACTCTGACCAAATCTCAGTGCTCCATGTCTCCGATCCCATCATCCCACCTGGCATTGATGGCGCGAAGAAGACATCTACACCTGTCGCCACACCACCAACTGCTTCATCTCCAACAAAGCAAGAGATACCTGCGCCTACGGCCGCATCGCCAACTGCTTCGCCTACAACAAAGCAGGCGACACCTGCGCCTACGGCCGCACCGCCAACTGCTTCGCCTCCAACAAAGCAAACGACACCTGCACCTACGGCCGCACCGCCAACTGATTCGCCTCCAACAAAGCAGACGACACCTGCGCCTACGACTGCACCGCCAACTAATTCGCCTCCAACAAAGCAGGCGACACCTGCGCCTACGGCCGCACTGCCAACTGCTTCTTCTCCAACAGAGCAGGTGACGCCCGCACCAACTCTTGCTCCTACGGAGGAGAAGGCAGCCACCGCCCCTGCAAATGCTCCAAAGGCAGCTCCAGTCCCTGTGGAAGCTCCAAAAGCTGGTGCATTGGCACCATCAATCGAGAATGTGCCTGGAGCACCAGCTAACTCAATTGAGGAAGCTGATACAACACCCACATCCCCCTCTTCGGCAGGCCGAGTAGTAGTGGGTGCAGCCATAGGACTTGCCATGGGAGTTGTTCTCTTAGGTGCTTGTTAATTTAATTGAGTGTGCGGAAGGTCATAACTTGTTTGATTGTAATTTTACCGGTTTGAGATGTTAAATTGTGGGCTTGGAAATTGAACAGAACCATTTTGGTTTCATTAGTCATCTTTTTAATTGAGATTTGTTTAAATGATTGGACCTAAAATTTTATAGAATTTATAGATTGAGCCCGTACATCGAAAACATTGCAGGACTAAACCTATATTCACAAATATTGGGTCGGTTCAATTTCATTGAGAGAAAAAAAAAAAAAAAATCTTATGCAATATATTTGATGGTAATGCTGGTCCAATCTATGAATTTTATAAAATTTTAAATATACTCATAAAAGTTAATATATCAATGGAAGCCGTGGATAACTTTTGCCCTCGTAGATCCTATACTAAAACTGCAAATGCAATTTTATAAGATAAAATTATAAATCTTAAAAGGATAACTAATAAAGATTCGTTCAGTAGGGAGCCACAAATAATTTTCCCCTTTGGCCCATTCCGCATGGAGAGTTCTAATCCAAGTAATTAGACGTTCGCTTGTTGGGCGTTTAGACAATGCCTCTCTTTGGTCTTCGAAACCTTGGCCACGGCGCGCACGGCCGCTGTCCCAAATCCATATTTCAAGGGTCACCGCATCTCCCTCGTCGGGACCCACGTAACTGATTGGAGCCCTAATTCCCCTCGGTTCCACTGTCCGTCAGTTTCATCTTGTTATTGTCGTTCCCTTGAAACCTATGATTTGCTTCATCACTTTTCTAGCTAATTAATTAAGTTTTTTTCTTAATTAATATAAAAAAATTATTTATCTAAATAATTTGATTTTTAACTTATTTATCAGAATGATGCAAAATCGGTAAAACATTATTTTGAATAGTATTTTATCATCGCCACGTCACCCCCTATTTTTCACGTAGACCACATCAAAAAAAAATTAAAAATAAAAAACGTCAAATAATATGACATTTTTAAAAACGTCATTTGAAACGACGTTTTTAAAAACGCCATTTGGTATTTTTTATTTTTTCTTCCTAAAAAAATGATAAAAAATAAAAAAATAAAAAAAATTAAATTTATAAAAAAATAAAAATTTTAATTTTGATAAAAATAAAAATTATCATTTAAAATTAGTATCTCCATTTCAAATTATCTTTTTAAAAAAATATTTGAAAAAAAATTGGTGTAAAAAAAATTAAAAATACCATTAAAAAAAATTGAAAAGAAATAGAAATTATAATTCTAAAATTTAAGAAAAAATTTTAATTTTAATTCAAATAAAAATCATCATTTCAAATTACAATCTCCTTTTTAAATTATTTTTTTAAAAAAAATATCATAAAAGAAGAAAAAATAGAAAAAATAAAAATTATAATTTTGAATGAATTTTAAAGAATAAAAATTTTAATTTTAATTCAAATAAAAAAGATAATTTTAAATTATTTTATCCATTTAAAATTAATTTTTTAAAAAAATATCTCAAAAAAATTTAAAAAATTTAAAAATTTAAAAATTCCATAAAAAAGAAAAAATGAGAAAAAAATGAGAGCCAAATAAAAATTATAATTTTGAATTTAAAAAAATAAAAATTTTAATTTTAATTCAAATAAAAACCATCATTTCAAATTACTTTCCCCATTTCAAATTAATTTTTGCAAAAAAAATATGTCAAAAAAATAAAAAATAAAAAAAAGTGCCATAAAAGAGCAAAATATTTAAAAAATAAAAAAATAAAAATTATAATTTTTAATTTTAAAAAATAAAATTTTAATTTTAATTAAAATAAAAAATACCATTTCAAATTACTTTTCCCATTTCAAATTATTTTTTAAAAAAATATTCCAAACAAAGAAGTAAAAAATGAGAAAAAATGAGGAAAAAAATAAAAATTCAAATGTTAACTCAAATAAAAAACATAAATTCAAATTATTTTTTTCATTTAAAATTAATTTTTTAAAAAAATATCCCAAAAAAATTATGGGGGTTAAAAAAATAAAAAATATCATAAAAAAATATAAAAAAATAAGAAAAAAATAAAAATTATAATTTTGAATTTAAAAAAATAAAAATTTTAATTCAATTTTTTTTTCAATACTGCACCGTACGTAGCTGTTTGTTTTCGTACCAGATCGAGATGTACCAGTGCGATCCGATTCATCTCATAATTAAATTATTTGATATACTATTATTATTTATATTATAATTTCTATAGTCCTTTTAACATAATTTTTTCTCTTTTAATGTTCTGAGATATATTAGAGTATGTGTAACCATATCCATAAAACATAATATCCGATCACTTGAAATTAAATAATATAAAATAAAATCAATAATTAATAATATTAAATCGAATAAAAATATCAAGCATACAAAAAATAGTACAATAAAAGTTTTAAAAATACTAAGTACAAATTTAAAAAAGACTAAGTCCCACAAGGACGTCGTGGTGCCTATGATCACTTGAACCTTCTCAGGAAGGTCCTCAACGGCCGCTCTTGCTCCTACTGTGATGGCTTCTCCCCTATATCAGTGGAGGAGGTCTGCTGGTCATGCTGCTCAAGAATAACGGATGCTGTCGGATCATCTACAGACTGAGCGACCCACTCAACCCTCTCATCTGGATACACGAATGGGCCTGAAAAGAAAGTATCATACTCATGTGGCCAACTGGTATCCGATGATGTCATCTGGGGGATGTAGGAAGAAGAAAGTGCTGCCATCTGTGGATCAAAAGGCGGTGGCATCTGTGCAGCATGTAGTGATGACATCTGCGGAGTATGCGGTGATGGCATATATGGAACATATGGTGACGGCGTATATCTCATATCTGACGTATCGGCTGCTCCACACCAAGGCACACAGCTATATGGATCAACACCAATCGCCACCAATATTTCGAAACTTGTTCTCTCTATCTCACGCAGTATCCGAATCTGTTCGTCCTCATCAGTCGTAGATAAAGCACGACGAGCGTCCAACACAAGACCCGACATAGAATCAGTCTACAAAATAAAAATAAAACAGTCAATATACTATAAAATATAAAATAAAAATATAATACAAACAATATAAACTAATTTTCATAGTCTTACCAAAAGACGCACAGCAGAACTCTCGCCCTCGTATCCAGGAACTGCATACCGAGGCTGTCCAATGACTTGCACTGTAATGCTAAAAAATCAAGCCATGTAGTCATCGGTATATGAACGACCTCTCAAAATGAGATCACCATGAACAACGTGATCTCAACGTGCATCCCAAATATCGATGTACTCTGCATGTCTGATACGTCAGTCAATACGAGTTCTCCCTCATCGATCAATACGATGTAGTCCCTGGCTAGTATCAAACTACTCTGGGATATCCTGAATCTGACCAAATTGTCGTAGGACATGATCGAAAAGATGCCACTCTACCATATCAAAATAAATAAGTGGCACCCTAACAGTCCATATGTCATGTCCAACTGTACACATCTGCAGCAATATAGTCAATATCTCATCTGTATATGGCTCCCACAAAAACTAATAGAGTTAAAATAAAAAAAATTAGTAAGCTAAAATTTTAATAGATTATGAATACTGTAAAATAATATTTATAAAAAATTCAAAATTTATCCATCTATATGTATCAACTAATATATCCAACTCGCACCTATAAACCCGTGCCACTCTCGTCGATACGTGATGAACGTTGAATGCAACATTCCATCTGTTTCACAATCTACTCATGTTAAATAAATTTTATCAAATTTAAAATAGTAAATTTTAAATAAAAAAATAATATTTTTATACCTATATCCCAATAGTCCATCCAATCTGAATGGAACATCAGAATCATGCTGCTCTGATGGCATCTCGAGCAACTGTCGTCGTAACGGATTGATAGTCGGCATACACTCCCATACCCAAATCTGTAAATTTTAAAAAAATCATACATGATATACTCAATGTTTGAAATATAATTAAATATTAAAAATAAAAATAAGATAATTTATCATAAGACGGCTCCCATTCTCTATAAATATCAACCAATATCTTCTGCTTTCTACACCGTGCTTTCCTGTATGACACTGTATATTGAAATTGATCATTAACGGCTGCCACAATAGCTTCAACTTTGACACCGAGATCTTTCTCAACAATATATCAGACTAGTGTGCCAATCATCCTTCTACTGATATGTTTGTGGTCTCGACTCAACCCCGTAAACAAACAAGTGTGAGGACCCTTATATTTTATGATTTAAAAATATCCATATTTTTTCAACAATACAGCACGAAGCCTTCATTTATAATTTTGAACATTATCTGATGATGCGCATCGTATGGACCATAATTTCGAATGCGACTGAACTACATTGTATGTCCGATGCTTCATAATATGATAAAGATCAACAGCTCTCCTTACATAATCTTTACTCTCAAACATTAAATCTTTAAAAAATTTAGTCATCGAGGAGTCCCAAAACTGATAGTTAGAGTTCAATCTTCGACCAGCACTAATACAACCACCATCATCTAAATTTGTATCGTTAAAAAATTATGGGGATTCGTGCAAACGAGGTTGAGGTTCTCCTACATTAATATTAGCCTGAACATCTTCATCATCATTCTCATCTTCACCATCATCATCATTACTGCTACTGTCCTCATCCATTCAATAGTCTTCATCTCCGCTTTCATCTGACTCAAAGCCTAGATTATCAGAATTTATTCTACCAATTATCCAGTTATCGTTCCCTATATGAGTGTCGTCTCCCGCACTTACCACTACTTCTAGCAAAGGAGAAGTCACCATAGCAGAAGACACAGGAGAAGTCACCATAGGACTCTGAATAATTGGATAACTAGGACCAGCAGTAGTAAAATATTGTTCTGCAAATACGGCCTCAACACTATCGGTTTGCATCATAGGAGTTACGAAAGGTGAGGAAGATCTAACATTATTGTCCGCTTGAGTTAAAAACCGACTATAGTATCCAAAGCTCGGTACATCTTCCTTTTCAATATATAATTCTAAAAATCGACATTCTGAATATTTCAAAGAAAAAGTCAGCATTTCTTCGACATCTTTATCGTCATCAATTGGAACTAAGATATAATTACTCTGCATTAACTATCCCGATAGATTAGGAGATTTCTATTTCAATTTTATTTTATATTTTTCTTTATCTACAGAAATACCACTATATAAATGGTCCAATAATTCTTGACGTGATAATGATAAAGATACTCTAATCATCCGATTTGTAGGATGACTGTACTACACACCAGTTTCATCATTCTGTATCATGCCATCATAATACAATAGTACACGAACTCGAGTACTGGCCATTTTCTCGGAGAAACCTATGACAAAATCAAAATATTTAGTATTACTAATTATTTTATCATTTCAAAAGATTTACATGATAAATGCATCATATCATCAACAAAAAGGTACAGATAGATCCTATCCCATTCGAAAATTGTATTAATTCTATAGGTTAATTACATTAATCAAATGATACGCAAAAGGGACCGAAAAAAATTTCGACAGCATTTTTTCTTAGTTCTCTCCACACGACTGAAAATGTGTGAGGAGAACTAAAGAAAAATACTGTCCGAAATTTCTCTCGAACCCTCCGCATATCATTCGAATAATGTAATTACCTATAGAATTAAATGTAATTCCCAAACTGTCTAAACTGGATAATCAATTGACCAATGTATATATTTTACGGTATCCATACAAAAATATATAATCAAATATATATTTTATATGGATATCGTAGAATATCCTACATTGGTCAACTGACAGGTCTAGATTTTCATAAAATATAATATATTTTTAAATTTTTAAATTATGATCGAATCGAATTTTAAAATAAATCTGAATCTAATGAGATAAAAATAAAAAATAAAAAATAATGAGATAGAAATAAAAATTAAAAAGACTGAAATAGAAGGGTACCGCAGAGCCGCATGGGTCCGCCATCGGAAGGCCGCCGCTGCGGATCGAAAGAGAAGGGCGCCGCAGGGCCGCACGGACCCACCGCCGGAGGGTCGTCAAGGCCCGCCGCCGGGGCCTGCCGTCGCAAATCGAAAGAGAATGGCGCTGCAGGGCCGTACGAGCCCGCCGCGACCCGTCATCGGGGGGCCGCCGCAGGGGCCCACATGGCCCATTGCCGCAGCGCACGGGCCCGCCACCGGCCGTCTGTCATCGGCTGCCAAGGAAAAAGAGGGAGAAAGAGAGGAAGAGGGAGAGGAGGGGGCCGGCCAAGGGAAGGGGAGGGTCGGGGCCCGCCGCGGGGGGCCGCCGTTGGGGCGCACCGGTCCGCCGCCGGTCCTTTATCGCCGGCGGCCAAGGAAAAAGAGGGAGAGAGAGAGAAAGAGGGAGAGAGAGAGAAAGGAAGAGGGAGAGGAGGGGGCCGGCCAAGGGAAGGGGAGGGTCGGGGCCTGCCGCAGGGGGCCGCCGTCGGGGTGCGCCGGCCCACCGCCGACCCTCTATCGCCGGTGGCCAAGGAAAAAGAGGGAGAGAGAGAGAGGAAGAGGGAGAGGAGGGGGCCGGCCAAGGGAAGGGGAGGGCGAGGGCTCGCCGTGGGGGGCCGCCGTTGGGGCGCGCCGAACCGCCGCCGGCCCTCTGTCGCCGGCGGCCAAGGAAAAAAAGGGAGAGAGAAAGAGGAAGAGGGAGAGGAGGGGGCCGGCCAAGGGAAGGGGAGGGCCGGGGCCCGCCGTCGGGGTGCGCCGGCCCGTCGCCAGCCCTCTATCGCTGGCGGCCAGAGAAAAAGAGGGAAAGAGAGAGAGAAGAAGAAGGAGAGAGAGAGGAAGAGAGAGAGGTGGGGGCCGGCCAAGGGAAGGGGAGGGCAGGGGCCCGCCGCCGGCCCTCTGTCGCCAGCGGTCAAGAAAAAAAAGGGAGAGAGAGGAAGAGGGAGAGAGAGAGGAAGAGGGAGCTCACCGCCTTCGGGAGGTCGCCGCCGTGCCGCTCCTCTCCGAAGAAGAGAGAGAAGGGGGTTTTTCTTTTTTTTTAGATTTTAAGCTTCAAAAATGTCAAAGAGAATGATATTTTCGAAAACGCCATTTTCTTTGACATTTTTCTCCATTTTTTTCTTTTTTTAATAGTTTTTTAATTTTTTTAATTTTTCTTTACTTATTTTTATGTGATTTTTTAATAAATAAAATTAATTTAAAATGGATATAGTAATTTAAAATGATAATTTTTTATTTAAATTAAATTTAATTTTTTTAAATTAATAATTATAAATTTTATTTTTTTTATCATTTTTTATTTGAATTATAATTATAATTAGAATTTTTAATTTTTAAAATTTAAAATTTTTATTTTTATTTTTAAATTAAAATTAAAATTTTATTTTTTTAATTCAATTCTTTTTTCTTTTTATGGTATTTTTTATTTTTTTTACACCAATTTTTTTCTATTTTTTAGATATTTTTTTAAAAAATAATTTGAAATGGAGAAAGTAATTTGAAATGATATTTTTTATCTTCATTAAAGTTAAAATTTTTATTTTTTTTAAATTTTAATTTATATTTTTAATTTTTTTCACATTTTTTTTTCACTTTTCGTATGGCATTTTTTTCTTTTATTTTTCTTAAATTCAAATTCAAATTTTAATTTTTTTTATAACTTAAAATTATAATTTTTATTTTTTTTTCATTTTTACCATTTTTTTCTGTTTTTATGAAATTTTTTTGAGGTATTTTTTCATTTGTTTGGAATATTTTTTAAAAAAATTAATTTGAAATGAAAAAAGTAATTTGAAATGATGTCTTTTATTTTAATTAAAATTAAAAATTTTATTTTTTTAAATTTAAAATTATAATTTTTAATTTATTTTCTATTTTTTTAAATTTTTGGCTTCTTTATGGCACTTTTATTTTTTTATTTTTTTGAACATCTTTTTTTTAAAAAAATTAATTTGAAACGGAGAAACTAATTTGAAATGATGATTTTTATTTGAATTAAAATTAGAATTTTTATTTTTTAAAATTTAAAATTTTTATTTTTTTTATTTTTTTATTTTTTCTTTTTTATGGTATTCTTTATTTTTTAAATTTTTTAAGACTTTTGTTAGATATTTTTTAAAAAAATTAATTTTAAATGGACAAAATAATTTAAAATTATCTTTTTTATTTGAATTAGAATTAGAATTTTTATTTTTTAAAATATATTCAAAATTATAATTTTTATTTTTTTCTCAATTTTTCCTCATTTTTTTCTTCTTTAATGATATTTTTTTAAAAAAATAATTTGAAAAAATTAATTTTATGGTATTTTTTATTTTATGCTATTTTTAAAAATCTTTTTTGGAATATTTTTTTTTAAAAATTAATTTTTAAATAATTTTAGAATTATAATTTTTATTTCTTTTCATATCTTTTTTAATGGTATTTTTATTTTTTTTTACAATAATTTTTTTCTGATATTTTTTTAAAAATATAATTTGAAATAGAGATACTAATTTTAAATGATAATTTTTATTTTTTCAAATTTAAAATTTTTATTTTTTTATAAATTTAATTTTTTTTTAATTTTTTTTTATTTTTTATCATTTTTTCTTTTTTGGGGGAAGAAATGCGAGATAATATGGTGTTTTTAAAAACGTCATTTGGAATGGTGTTTTTAAAAACGTCATGTTATCTGGTGTTTTTTATTTTTATTATTATTTTTTTTACATGGTCTACGTGGAAAATATGGGGTGATGTGGCAATGATAAAACGTTATTCAAAATAGCATTTTACAGATTTTGCATCATTCTAATAAATAACTTAAAAATCAGATTATTTAGATAAATAAATTTTTTTTATATTAATTAGGAAAAGGACTCTAATTAATTTCTCCTTTGTTCCGTTGCTTTACCAAGAAACTCGATGGTTCTGGACGTGATATCTTAGCAAAAGAGACTTGCTTTCTTTCTTCTTTGGGGATGAATTTGGTGATACTTACATCCATCCATCCATCCAAGACGGCCTCCGATGTGCACGTATTTTTGTGGCAATTTGTTTCTTTTCTTTTTTTTTTTTTTTTCTTGTTTTCCAAGTTTATCATCGTGGATATTTCTGCAGCCAAGAACTCGATTAACATCAAGAAAACAAATTTTATGTGGGCAAATGCTGAACCATTTTATGCTTGTCGCTTATTGCAAATTTTGATTATTTAAGAATTTATGTACCGTGGAGATGTGCTTCTGATCAGAGAGAGCAAAGGCAGGGCAATGGAGATGTGGGCAAGGGAGGGATTCTTATGGGCTTTTTGTTTTCTTTTATCCTCTATGTGTACTGTTGATGAAACAAAGATGATATCTTTCTTTCTTTCCTTTTTTTTGTTTCTTGAAGAACGAAACAAAAAAAATAAAAAATAAAAAATAAAATATATATATATATATATATATATATATATCGAGGAAAAAAAAACATGGGCACATGATGAAATGGAAGCGGAATCAATGTGCAGAGCTAATCATCCATGTGTTTGATCTGTTAGCTTAACCAGTGATTTGGTGATTATATGTTATCTTCCATTGTAAAAGGATATCATGGTGATTATTCCGTGCTTTGTCATATTTATTCGAGGCTTTGCTTGTAAACCATACAGTTTTTTATATAAGTAACAATCTCCACGCAACAATGTTAGGAGCTTGTCAAGGCTCTCACATTATTTCTCTCAATCGAAATCATGTTCAGCAATTGACTATTATTATAATTAATTGTCTATCCTGTCGCATGAATGGATTATTCTTAGTACTTCCTTCCTCTTTCATTTTCCTGTATTCTCTCTTCAAAGGTTTCAGTCATTAAACTAAAGCGGAACTTCATGAGGATTTAGGATTTCTAATGCTACATCTGAGTTTCTATTTTTTTGGTTTATTTGTTTATGGACTATGCTGTGTTTACTTAATTATTTCAGCTTATATGATTTTAGGAGATCATTTGAATCCTCACAAAGGTAATGGAGCCAAAAAATGTTGAGAAATCCACAATTCATAAGGACATTATATTAAATGTTATATATTGATTTTTTTTTTTTCTGTGACAAATTTTCTGAAAGCTGGATTGGTTTTAGTTTCTGTTATTGAATTTACCATAGGTCACTACAGAAACCATTCTGAAGCTTTGAATGCTAGCTGTGTGCTATAATATTGATGTAGAAACAGCTTGTGCAATTGTCTGGCAAGTCAAATCGTATCATAAAATCATGAAATGATGGGAAAAAAAATATTGTATCTGTAAAAAGCTTGTTTATCATAAGATATTTAAGTTGCTTCAAAAGGTTATATGATATGCGAAGTTTCTTAGCTTTTCTAACATTCTAGAGTGTCTTAGGTTATCTATTTACCACTGCATTATCAAACAATATTGAGAGACCAGCAGGAGCACAAAATATACTATAAATATGTCTTCTCCTTATGATACTAATTTGTGAAAAAAAAAAAGATAACTATACAATGCTCTATAATTTGAGTAAAACTATACCTGTAGCATGTAGCATAGGATCTTGTACAAATATGCAGGTCCTTCATGCTTTAAGTAAATCATCTTGATGTTTTGAGCTAGTTTATGGCATTTTGATGAGACTGTGTGTTGTCTCCTTTTTCTAAATTCATGACATGTGTTACTTCTCTCTTCTTTAGTCTTTATTGTGTTCTAGCATTTCCCCCTTAATGTACAGATTCTATGTCAATGTTATAAAATACAAGCTGATACTGAGACTGATGACGAACAGTCCTCAAAGGTTGCCCAAGGGTAGGGATGACAGGGCCATACTTACTGCCTTAACAAGCTTCATGGTCTTAGTCAGGTATGTTAGTTCAAGTTTATGGGATGCATGACCTTTAAAGGTGCCTGGATTTAATGTTTCATCTTTCTGCCAATGTGTGTTCCAGCCATTTTATGGGATTCACTGTCTTTCATCATATTTATTGTATGATGTCCATGATTTTATTAGAGTTATTACAACCACAAAATCTTATCTAAGGAACTACTGCTCCTCGATATCTCATCTTTATGCAGCATACATGGATATGATCTCCATAGCCATGTGTATCTTCTGCATCAGATCATGTTGCACTTTTTTTGGATTTATATATGAGCTAGGAAGCATGGATATCGGTATGCGGTATGGGTGCTTTATGATACGGATACGTTGATATGGCAAAAATTGAAAAAACTACGATACGGGTATGATTAGATATTTTATATTATTATTAATATTTGAATATATATAATATTTTAATATTAATAAAAATATATGAAAAAACTAAATCATATATAATATTCGAATATTAATAAAATTAAGTTCTCAAATCTCTACTAAATTTATAAGTATTATTATAAAAAATAAACAAACACTTGCAATTAACGAAAAAAAAACTAGTGTTGCATCGAAAACGTACCCACACTGCAAGTGTATCCAGTGCTGGTACATGCTTGAAATAGGAGTACCGATACTTTATAGTATATGAGCAAACCTGTCAGCTTGTTCATTTAGGAGATGAAAGGACATTGCACTTGTAAAATTGTTTTGCTATGCTACAATGTTTAATTATCTGGTATCATTGGTAGTTTACATCATGTTTATAGTTTCTATAAAATGTGTTAATTTGAAGATGCCATCTTTTGCTGGTCTAACAATCTACTATTAGGTGAGCACCAATAGAGCTTTTAAAGTGTTTTTTTGTTTGTGGTTTATGTTACCGTTACTTTTAGCTTAGAAAGAGAAATAAAAATGGAATTCAGTAGATGCTTCCAACACACGATGTTAAGAAGTTCCTTTGATTTATATAGACATGAGGAAAAGATCTGTGGGAGGAAATATATATAAAGGTTGAATTACCGGCAGCCAGACCTTAGAGTATGAGAAGATAGGGAAGGTAACATTTATAGTCATAAGAAGGCATATACCAAATGATAAGTGCCTAGTCAAAAAGAAAGCCTAGTAATCATTTATAAGAATCAAGTTGGTATTTTTTTCTTCTGGGAAAAAAAAAAAATCAAGCTAATAATTTTCTTAAGGACCTGTTTGAATAATCTTATACAATCCAACAGAATTTTATAGGAACAGAAGCCAAGCCAAGCCAGGCCTATATTCACAGAATTCACGTGATTTTTTTTTTTTTTTAGAGTGGGCTGGCTCAAATCCGACGGGAACAGAAAAAATGAGACTCACTGGTTTTCTTTTTTCCATCCTACTGGAATTGATGGAAAGAAATTCGGTTGACATGGGCTGAACCAGGTCTCATATTCTATAATACTAAAAATCATGTTTCCAATCCTGAGAATCCAATAAGACTATCCAAATAGGCCCTCGGTGTTTGAAGCTAACTCATAATGATAGAAGAGTATCTGTGTAGGTCTCTGTTTGGTGTTTGCTTGGCGCTGCTTGCTGCAAGAATCGCTTTCATGCCACTCTGGAGCTAACCACTTTTCTCCCATTACAAAGCACTTTATTTTGTTTCTTGTCATTAGTGATTATAGACACCCAATGAGTGGTTTTAGCTAGCGGATGAACCACTTCCAATTCAACTTTTGGGTTGGGTTCTTTCTGAAGGTTATTGCTTGCTGAAGTATTTCGGTTTTACTTCTATAACAAAATCACATAATTCCAGATTCAGACTTTAGTCGTTGGAATTAATCTTTTCCATCATGTTAAAACTCTAATGCAAGTGAAGTTACTGAAAACCCTTTTCTTTTAATTTTTTCTGGAGAATGACCAGCCAAGTGCTTTGTTTCTTAGTCGAGATTGAGAGCAAGTGGTAGAAGCAGTGATTCCAAGTCCCATAGGCATTTCTTTTGTTTTCTCCAGATGATTTGAATTAGTGTATCTCTAGTAATCCAACATCTTTAGTCACTAGCAATTGGTATCACCTGTTCATTCACCTAATCCAAGTTCAGCAATCTCATTTGGCAATCAGGATTGCTGAGGCCATGGAAGTGGGCAGGGACTGGATGGGTGACCTTCGGTATTTTCTTAAAAATTATTCACATGTCTCACACTATTTTCTTCACAATGTGGTACAATTCATATAAGAATTGCTTTGTTTCTTGGTGGTGGATGCTGCTCATATGGCTAAAGGGAATGCATGTACATGAATTGCTTTTGTAGATGTTTTTATAGCTCAAATTGCTCCAATTTCAAATTATTTCGTTATGCAGTATGACCATTTGTTTTTGATGATGGCTTGTTTTCATCAAACATCAATTTTAATCCTGGTCAGCATTTGAAAGTAGCCACTGTGCTTCTGGTGGATTCTCTTGATGATACTGGAAACAGACTCCCACTTCACCTAGGGCGATATCTTCCAGAGAAGGGCAGGTCCCTAGCCATCCGGCGCCAAAAAAATACCTTTCCATTCCGACTTAATTGAGGGGTGAAAAAAATTGTTGGGTTAAATAAATTTACATAAGCAATTTTACTCAAACTAAATCAAGGTTATTGATGAACTAAATAAAACCAGAATCTTGCGTGTCTATGAACATCTTAGGCCTTAGTGTTATTATACATGTCGGATATAGAATCAATATATGGTTTTAATTATAAATGGATGGTTTTATTATCAAGCAAACAGATCTATGATATATTTTTTGTATTCATATAAATAAAGTGCATTGTTTAAGAAAATGTACTCCCAAATAAAATACTTTCAATCACAAATCTATGGGCATTATGCAGCTGCATTCTAACATTATAAACATTGTATATATTTATTATTTATTTGTGCTCATTCGTACTTGTATTAAGGGTGAATATTAATCTCCATGACAATTATCATCATCACTCTGCATTATTATCACCCATGACTTTCCTTATGTAGTAAACAAAGTAACTATTCTTCTTCTCAAATCTCATTACAGTATTTATAAATTGATCTTCGATCAAAACGTTTTCTATTTTGAGATTCAAGAAAAACCTTGAAAAGTCTTTCTTTAGAATTTTCAATAGTCTCTCCTTCTAATCCAGTGTAACCTCATAGGACTTGCACTTGCATTAGATATTTCTGGGTATTTTTTCAGGTCATGTGTCACCTTGTTAGTAGGTATTATGCAACCGATGAACTATGATGGGACAATGTGCTGCTCATGCCACACTATGGCATATCTAGCTTGGCATAAGGAACCCAACTCACTTGCTGACTATATCCTAATAGGGAACGATGGCAGATTTTTTTAACCACCAAAACGGACTCCTTACCATGCCAGCTAAAGCACCTCAGCCTCCAACAATTCAAACTCCTTCAGAGCCTCAACCTCTTAGAATTAATTGAAAGCTAATTTTCCTTCTATTTATTTGAGCTACCTTTCACCAACTAAATTTTGCGAGCTATAATAATCTAATAATGTCACCAACTTTCAATCACTATTTATCAACTGGAACTCCAAATTCTAAATATAGCAATCCTAATTAAGCCCTCACCTTCCACAACATTCTTCGCCTACATATTCACCTACTCCTCATCTTCCCCTACAAACTCTAGTCTCTTAGCTTCCCCTCCAAATGGCTCCCAAGCCCCAAGCCATCTTCCTCCTCTTGTCCTTACTCCTATCATCTGTTATGGCCTACAATGTCACACAGATCCTTGAGCCATTCTCTGATTTTGCTACCTTCAACAACTACCTTACACGAACCAAACTTGCCGATGAGATCAATCGCCGCCAAACAATCACCGTTCTTGTTGTTGATAACTCCAAAATGTCTGCTCTCTCATCCCTCGACGTTGAAACTCTTAAGCATGTCATGGCTGTACATGTCATCCTTGACTATTATGATGAAAATAAGCTCAGTCATATTTCCAACAATAGTGCTCTTCTCACCACTCTCTTCCAAACCACCGGCATCGCAAAAAATAATTTAGGGTTCTTAAATGTCACCAGAAAGCCTAATGAAGCGATGCTCTTTGGGTCAGCGTTTCAGAAGGCCCCTCTCAGCTCCACTTTCAGCAAGGTAATTATAACTATGCCTTATAACATATCAATTCTCCAAATTTCCGATCCAATCGTCCCACCTGGTATTGGGGGTGCAAAGAAAACATCATCATCTATGGCACCAAAAAATGCTCCAGCTCTGGCACCAGTAGCTAAACCAGCGAAGTCAACAGCAAATGCACCGGCTCCTATTGAAAAGTCAATGACTGATGCTCCTGTGGAAGCTCCCAATGCAGTTGATAGCCCTGCAGCTGCTCTAAAGGCAAATGCATCTAAACCAACTTCAGATGCACCTGTAGCATCACCCACCCCTCCCAGAAAAGTTGCAAATATGTCTGCATCCAGTTCTTCAGCAAGCCGATTGGTAGTCGATTCCATCGTTGGGCTTGTCATTGGTGTTGTTCTCTTGGTTGCTTTCTAGAATGGCTTAGCATGTAAGGATTGTTGATTTTGGTGTATTGTATCTTTATTTTTTTTTGATGTAAGGATTTTTTTTTTTTTTTTTTTGATTGTTGATTTTGGTGTATTGTATCTTGATGAATTTGAAGGGTTTAATAGTGGAATTTTGAACTTGTAGAGAATAATTTAATATCGTTAATTTTTTTTTTTTTTTGATGGATATATCTAAATCATAAGAAGGTATAATTTGTCTAGTGAAAATAAATGAATGGCCGCTACTTTAAAAGTGCGCTAAAGCACTGCTTGTAAGTCAAATGTTCATGCTACTGGTATAATTAAACTTATAATATTATATATAAGAAATCAAAATAAGTATAATATAATGCTACGAACAAATTCGATTGGTAAGTAATAAGTAGAAATCAACAAGGAAGCAATATGTAATAGCAAGAATAAAAAGGAAAAAGAAAAAAGAAAAGGAAGAGGAGGAGGTTTAAGAAAGTGGACGATGATGCCAAAGAAATAATCAAGAAACTAATGGCAAAATATGAAGAGCGTTGTAGAACCGAACAGAATCTCAAAACTTAATAAATTTTTAGTATATATTTTATGTGAGAAATCATACAGTTGTGTTATTAGTCTTACATTGATTATTCGTTAGAAAAATCTTGATATTTGTATAGGATCAAAAAATACAAATAATATCTCTTGTATAGCTTTTTGGGCTAAGATCTTAGATTGTTACAAATGGAATCATAGTTGATCCAGCTAATAATTTATGTGCATTATAGGATACTATTGTATGGTTTCATTAGGATTAATCATAGACTCATCTTAGTGTTTATGAATGAATTTGCATGAATTCAGATCCTTAGCCTAGTGAGGACATCTGTATGTATTTAGTTTCATATCGATTATTCACTGCAAAGATTTTAAGTATTTGTATAAGATCAAAGAATCTAAATAATATCTTACAATTAGTTTTTTTGGGTGAAATTTTGAATTGTTATATTTTAAGTTTCAAATGATGTATACTTGTTAGTTTACTGGCCGTATCTTACTCTTATGGATTTTAAATAAAAAATTCTACTTAATAATTATTTTTGTAGAAAATATTGTATTTCTTTTTGCAAAATAATATACATTCGGAGGTTAGTGAAAACTTTTACTCTGGACCTAAATATGAGAGAGATGATAGCTTGAAAAAATATATATCAGATATTTGAAATATATGTATGGGATGCTCAATACATGCATGCTACACATATGCATACATCTGCCATCCCATAGTTCAATCCATAGGTAAAATTGTTTGGGGATTCCTAAATATATATTTGTGAGAACATCCCACACTCTTATATAAAACCAATAATTAAGTGATATTTTATTGTAAAATTCACCTTACTCGTTTTCTTTCTTAAAGAAATCGGGGTTCCATGATTCATCTTTGAACTCAAGACATCTCCTAAATTGAGGAAGACGTGAACCTGCTAAATCCAATTAGTACATTGGATCTTTTCTAATTTTAGAGAATCTGAATCTATTTCACGAATATATCATTTAAAACTCTAAATTAAAAGAAAAATATATTTTATTGGTCAACATTGATTGAATAGATTCGACACCAACTGTCTGTGTCTGAATTTCATACTGGATTCATAGATTGGGAAATCCATTTAAGCATGGCCTGTATCAACTTGATATTGCTCTAGCCCAAATTCTATAGAAAGAAGAAAAATTGACCTTTGTAAACCTTTTTTTATTCCTACAAACCAACAGATTCCCAGATTGAACTTTAGAGTGGGAAATTGGTGGGGCTTCAGAAGATACCAGGCTAGCGACCAACAGGCTCCCAGTGAGAATATCTAAACAGATCTTTAACCTCCTATTTGGTATAAAAGATGGATTAAAAGAAAGATGAATAGAAAAGAAAAAAATGGATGGAGGAAAACTTCATCCATCCTTGTATATGTTTGGTGAAATATGAAAAGATGGATGGAAATATTTTTTTCCTCTGTTTGGTATATAAGGAATGAGAGGAAGGATGGATGATATTTGTATAATATTTTACTAAACTATTCTTTGATAAAAATATTATTATTATCAATTTATAACATTTATTTATATTAAAGAAATAAACAATCTATAAACTTATAATCTTTATAATATATAATTATATTTAAAATTATATAAATATATAATTTTATAAATTAATTATATAAATAACTAACTAATTTATAATTTAATTTAAATAGTTAATTAATATTATATAAATAGTTAATTAAAAATAATAAATATAAATAGAAAAATAAAAGATGATCTAATTTTTAATTATAATTATAGAAATTATATATATAAATTAAAATAATAACTAATAAAATTTAATAATATATGATTAATAGTATATATAAAAAAATTAATGAAAAAAAGAAGTATTATTTTTTTATTAAAAAAATAATAAGAGATAATTTTGTCAATGTTAAAATCTATCCTTCAATGTTTCATCCATCCTTCTTTTATCTTTGTAATTTAGAAGGATGTAAAATGATGGGTTAGAGTGGATGGACAATCTATTTTTTTTTAACTAATTTTTTTATAATTTTTTAAATTAAATGATAGATAGAGATAATCTATCCTTTCAATTTTATTTATCCATATGATTCTAACTAAATACAGCATAATAGTTGGCTATTTCTCCAAGTCTGATTGTTTAGCCCTCTTAAGAAAAATGTAATTGTATTGGATACCGGCTTGGATCAAACATACACACACACGGGATCTCAAGTTGCACGGAAAGTGATTCACAATAAATTGACGTTTAAAAGTAAGAAAAATCGTACGAGGATCAACAAGGGATCAAATGGCACAGCACAAAGTTTGCGGTTGGAACCCAACAACCTTTCCTTCCCAGCTCTTAATGACTTTGACGAATCTATCGCTGCACAATAAATGTATCCGTTTCTCGGTTTTAGTCCTATCAATTGCTCCTTTTTTTTTTTTCCTCTCTGAAAAAGAGACTACCAACTGTTCAAAATTTTTAAAATTTTTTTTTGACATAATATATAATATTTTATTAATATTAAAAAAAAAAAAAAAAAAAAAAGGAGACCGAGGAGGAGGGGAGCCTTATAATATATGCATCAAATATTAGTATATGAATATAGATATAAATTAAATAAAAAAATTTATAATAATTATTTTAAATATATATATGGATACAAATTGAATATTCGAAGTATAGACACAAATAAGCATATAATTTAGATAATTGAGCTTTATGACTATAGAATTAAAAAAAATATTAAATTGAAATAAATTAAATTATTAATTTATATCTATATATATTTAAAATAAATATAGATATTAATTTTTGTATTCGATTAATATCTATTGCGGCCAATCTCCTCGTCGTCTGGTCGTCGGGAACGAGTGCCTGCAAAAGAAGTCCGCACTGACTGGGGGTGACTCCGGCGGAGACCCTCCGATGGTCAAGTCAGAGAGGAGACTAGGCAACAGTAGAAAAGAATCAAAGAGCTCAGCGAGAGAGAGAAAGTAAAGTAAGTCCAAGAGTTTCGAAGGGACCTCCTCGCAGCGTTGTTGCCTTTCCCGTTTTATAGTAGAGTGCGGCATGGCACCGTCATTAATGGCGCAGACAATGGAAGGAGTTGTCAAATCATCGGAGGCTGTCAGAGTCACCGTGGGCTGTCAAATCACCGTGGGTTGTTAGAACGAACCCATATCCTCGGCAGGACAATTTTTCAGGGCAGCTATGCCGCATGCCCTTGTCAGGATGGCGGCCCTCAATAGTCGTACAGCATTTGAGGAAGCCGACCGACCATACGTCGGCATTTGGTTGTGGGATGTCGGGTGATGACCCGGAGGCACCGTCGGCTGGTCAGGTGTCTTGCTTAAGTCGGACGTCAGCTACCACCCTCGACAATGAGTCGGTAATATGGGTTCGACCACTCGATTGGTCGGGAACAGCATGGGTCGGTTCGACCGACACTCCTTCAGTCGGATAATGTCGAAAGCTACTATCGGCGGTCGTCGATCAGTACGGTCGGTAGAGTCGGATCCGACGGTGAGCTGGGGTATGGGGGTCAGTTAGTATATCCCAACAATATCTATATTTATATTTATATTTGTCTAAATAAATAAATATAGATATGAATAAGGATATAACTCAAATAATTAAATTTTATGATCATGACATCAAAGATATTATTAGTTGAATAATAAATCTAATTAATATCATATAAATATATATACGTATGTATATATATATATATATATATAATTTATGACTACTATATAAAAGTAAATAGAGTTGTCAATATAACATGAAATTTGGATATGGGTCGAGTAGTTATTTATCTATATTTTTTTTATTTTTTAAATATAAATATGAATATTAATTGTGTACTCGTATTTTTATTTGTATTTAGATAAATCGAATGTGAGAATGAATCTGACAAATATTATAGTTTATTTTTTACTTTAAGATGATCTGATGGAGCTCTTTTCTCGAATAATACAAAAAAAAAACTTTTTTATCAAAATATATTCAAACCAAACTTATTTACCAAAATGATGTAAGAGGGAAAAACGCCATTTTGAATGGCGTTTTTCCCCCTGCCACGTCACTCCCCATTTCCACGGTAGCATCGTCCCAAAAAAAAAAAAAAAAAGGAAGAAACGCCATTTGGAATGGCGCTTTTAAAAACGCCATTCCAAATGGCGCTTTTAAAAACGCCATTTTGAATGGTGTTTTTAAAAACGCCATTCAAAATGGCGTTTTACAATTTTCCCACCCAAAAATAAAGGAAAAAATCGTGGGAAAATGGAAAATTTTATTTTTTAAAATTTAAAATTAGTAAATAAATTAAAAATTTTAATTTTGATTGAATTTTAAAATATAAAGATTTGAATTTGTAATTCATTAAAAAAATTAATTTAGATTTTTTATTTCAAATTTTTTTTAAAAGATGTCCAAAAAAATCTTAAGAAATTAAAAAAAATATATCATAGAAAATAAAAAAAGAGAAAAAAATATGAAAGAAATAAAAATTTGAAATTAAATTGAAAAACATCATTCGAAATACTTGTCTTCAAAATTTTTAAGAAAATTAAAAATTATAAAATTTTTAAAAAATAAAAAAAAAAGAATTATAATGTAAAAATAAAAAAGAATAAAATTTTAAAGATAAATTGAAATTAAAATATTATTTTAAATTACTTTCTCAAATAAAAAATAATAAATTAAAAAAAGATTCAAAAAAATTTTAAAAATAGGCTAAAAAAATTTTATAAAAATAAAATAAGTCTTTAAAAACGCCATTTTGTAAATTGAACTTTAGAAAAAATAATAATTTTTTAATTAAAAAAAAAGAATACGTAATAGAATGCTAAAAAGAAAAAAATGGAAGAGAAATGAAATTATAATTTCAAATGATAACTATTTTAAAATAAATAAAAAAAAGTATCATAGGAAAATAAAAAAATAACAATAAAATAAGAATTATAATTATAAATTTTAAAAAAATTTAATTTTAATTTAAATTAAAAATTATCATTTAAATTATTATTTTCATTTTTTTATTTAATTTATTTATTAAAAGATTACAAATACATAATATAAAAAATTGTAAGAAAAGTAGATTTATATTTTTTAGTCGACCCCATGAATCGACTCATGGCTAAAAGAGTTTAACGGCACGCAAAATTTTTGACTGCGACACTCTGTGAGTCGATCCCTTGACTTTCTTTCTGGTAATTTTTATTTTTTAAATTTTTTAAATAGAGGAAGAGAGAGGAAGAGGGAGAGAGGAGGCAGCTCACCGTCGTGCTGTCGGAGAGACGCCGGAGTAGGGAGAAAGAAGAAGAGGGAGAAGGAGAGAAGAAGGGGGGAAAGGATAAAACGCCGTTTCCTTCGGTGTTTTTTTATTCTTTTTCTTTTTTCTAAATTTTTTAAATTTTTTTTCATAATTTGTTTAATTATTTTTTTTAATTTATTAAATTTTTTAATGAGGATAGTAATTTGAATGATAATTTTTAATTGAAATTAAAGATAATTTTTTGTTTTAAATTATAATTTCTATTTTATTACCATTTTTTATCTTTTATTTACTTTTTTTATGATATATTTTTTAATTTAATTTATAATTTTTATAATTTAAAAATATAATATTAGTTTTCTTTCATTTTTATGATATATTATGTATTCTTTTCCTTTACTTAAATTTGTAAAGGAAGAAGGAGAAGATCGAGAAGGGAGAAGGAGAAGGGAGAAGGAGGGGAAAAAGGGGTTTGGGGAGGGGAGAGAATGGGGTTTGGTGATGGCATCTGGGGGATGTAGGACGAAGAAGACGCTGCCATCTGTGGATGAAAAAGCGGTGGCATCTGTGCATTAAAAAAATAAAAAATAAAAAAAAATTTTAAATTATAATTTCATTTTTCTTCCATTTTTTTCTTTTTAGCATTCTATTACGTATTCTTTTTCTTTAATTAAAAAATTATTATTTTTTCTAAAGTTCAATTTACAAAATTTTTTTCCACATTTTTACACTGGATTTATTTTTTGATCAAAATTTAATTCAAATTAAATTTTCCTCCCTTTTTTTTCTTTATTTAAAATATTTTTAAAATAATAATATTTAAATTAATTTAGTTATTTAAAATATTATTTTTAATTTTAATTACAATTTTAATTCTTATTTCTTAAAATTAAAAGTTATAAACTTTGTTCTTCAATTACAATTACAATTTCTATTTTTTTTCAATTCTTTATATTTTTATAAAAAATTTTTAACCTATTTTTAAAAATTTTTTGAATCTTTTTCTCTTTTTTTATTTTCTATGATAATTTTTTTTGAATTTCTTAAGATTTTTTTGGACATCTTTTAAAAAAAATTTGAAATAAAAAATCTAAATTAATTTTTTTAATGAATTACAAATTCAAATCTTTATATTTTAAAATTCAATCAAAATTTAAATTTTTTATTTATTCACTAATTTCAAATTTTAAAAAAAAAAATTTCCATTTTCCCATGATTTTTTCTTTTATTTTTGGGTGGGAAAATTGGAAAACGCCATTTTGAATGGCGTTTTTAAAAGCGCCATTTGGAATGGCGTTTTTAAAAGCGCCATTCCAAATGGCGTTTCTTCCTTTTTTTTTTTTTTTTGGGACGATGCCACCGTGGAAATGGGGGGTGACGTGGCAGGGGAAAAAACGCCATTCAAAATGGCGTTTTTCCCTCTCACATCAGTTTGGTAAATAAGTTTGGTTTGAATATATTTTGATAAAAAAATTTTTTTTTCGTATTATTTGGGAAAAGAACTCTGATCTGATGCTTCCCTTTTGTCCCATCCCATCCACTTCTTTTCCTTCCAATCTTATTCAAATCTAATCCTCTCCCCTTTCGATGTGATGACGATCAACCATTCATAATTTTTCTTTTTGAAACATTAGTGGTATATTTTTATTAAAAAAAATTATAAATTATAAATCAATTCAGATTGTGCATATTAGCTCATTTATTTAATGTAACGTAAGTCTTTACTGACGCTTGGTAACCGCTCTTATTTTTTTCATATATACAAATAAATTGAATATTTAGTAACTAAATAAATAATTTTTAAAATGACTGTTATTTATTATTATAATAAAAAAAGCAAGTCAATGATGAGATAGATAATGATAATATTATATAAATAGAAATATTTTTTTCAGCTCATACAATGAGTTGAAATTATAATATATGATTTGCTAGGTTAGCAATTCCAAAACTAGAATAACAACCGCCATTTTTATTATATAATGATTATCCATGGAATTGGTGTGAGTCACATATAACTAATGTGACATCATGCATCAAGATTCATAAAATAAAATCTAGAACGTCCAGAATGACTATTTATTATACGAAAACCTGGAAAAGGGTGGGAGTTCCCAGGTGCGGCGCCCACGGTATTTTGGCGTTTCCGAATTGGGTTGTTGATGGTTGGAATGGAAGCCGTGGAGCGTTAAACGCGTGCACGAGTAGCGTTGGACGCTGCACCGGTCCATCATAAGATGAGTAGATGACCATACTATCCTTAACAACGAGAGTACAAGACAAAAATATCCCTTTCCGTATCGTTTTTCCGAAGGTTTACCGAGTTGATGCATGATAGGTTACGCGTGGAATAAACCCCATGTAGAAGTACGGTCGGGGGCGTGTTCCGTTGTGGCGTTGAGACATGTGCAGACAACCAATATCGAGGCCTTGGGTGCTCGATGGATGATCCGACGGTGGATGCGTGTGAAATAAAGGGAATTCTTCTTTTGCACCGAAGATACAACCCGGTCCTAGAGTATGAGGGCAATAACCTTGAAACTGGCAAGAAAAAACTTGACCGGGGAAAATGAGAACAGCTTTTTATTTTTCAAATGATATGTTCTCTTGAATCACCTGTCGGAGTTAAATACTTCCATTGAACGGCAGCTCCTTGGAATTCCTTTTTTTTTTTTTTGTCATATATAGATAAAATGCATCTTACTACAGGATGAAGCGCTCCAGTGTCCAAACAAAGTCTTAGTTTCTTTCTTCTGGTCTCATATATATATTCATCATCCTTTCGTATTTTCTTGGAATTGTCTGGATATATGGCTGCTATGCTTGCAGGATATATAAAATAGAATGGAGAGAGAGACAAAGGAAAGATCAAGAGGATCAGGAGAAGTATGGTGTGTAGCAATTGACACACATAAAGAAGTTACATATTTTCCCATTCTGCAAAGTTCATATAAAATCGTGGCATATTGTCTTGCCAAGCTCGTCTCACCAATATGCATACATGGAAAAGAGTAATGCCATGCGGCTCCCATCACATATGCACATGAATGATTTTCTTGCGGAGCGGGTCAAGAAATCGTTGCGACTCCTGAATTTGTTGTCAAATACAATGAGCCAGATGATCATAGAGCTACCAAATTAGCAGTTGCAAGCCTGCTCGAGTTTTCCTATGCACAAAATGGACACCTAGAACCATTTTTTGAATTCAAAAAAATTTGAGGCTTATGGAGTACTGGTATGTTGGTTATCAAATATACCTTGTTCCAATATGTGCCTTATTTACCAGATCACCAGTGCATTTATAAAGCAATACAGGACAAATGGTGGAGTACTACTACCAAGTACCTGCCAAATCGTCTCTTAGTTCATTGAACGGGTGTTGGTGATCACGGTGCCATGCAGTCAATTCATGGCTTCCACATTGACCTGGAGATGCAAGTGATCTTCACTATTTTCCTAGATGGTGTAAATTAACTATCAATACAGTCTCTTATGTTGTTGCATGTCTTTATCATGGTAGGAGCATTTTAGACACAATTCATTAACTGGGGCAATCATCACACGTGTTCAAAAAAAATGGTCTAAAGAAAATTGCACAGATGCCCTTCTCATCCCCCATCCCTTTAGGTATCTAACGTTCAGGACCAAAAATAATAATGATGATATATATATATTTTTTTGCTCTTTTTTTTTCCATGTCTATTTGAATATCCATCATTATTGAGTGGAAAATGATAAACGCCATATCTATAATTAGTTAGCATGGATCCTCTTTTACAGGAGGATTTTTTTTTTTAGGATTGCAGCAGGGGGTTAAACTGCTCAGATCTCATGGCTCCTTTTGCATCTGGGTAGCGCAGTTTCAATTACCTCATATGACAACCTTCAGCCCAAGTTTGATGATCCTAACCAGCCTACTGATTTCCTTCATTAAAATATGAAGTCAACTAGTTGTTGTCGTAGGCTTTTAATATCCAGCTAACATGGTTGGGTTTGAGAATCAATAATTCTCTTAATCCATTACATCACAACAACCCAATATCCTTGAAGCTATATTTCTGCAGTTTTGACTTTTCTCGCAGCCATGGGACACCATGGGATTTTTCACCTCTGAAACAAAACAATCCGGAAAAAACATCAGTGTTCAGCACCCATATTGGATCAAATGATTCATTGATACACATAGTTTCTTGCTTGATGCATGTTGCTCCAATAACTATGCTCATCCTGAAGTGTTACGCGTATGGGAGCTCTGTTAAAAAGACTGTATCCAACTGCCAACAAAATAACAAGGTCGATGCACCTATTATTGTTTTTTGTATAAAAAAAAAAATAGAATCTCGCTGTAGAATTTGGAAAACTAACATCAGAAGGAAGGACTATGTTGCAAATTTTGATAGACACTCTATGACACACATCATGTGGTCACAAAAGTAAACAACGCTTTTATACCTATCAGGTGAAATTTTTAGTTGGATTGGATCTATTGCTAAGCTGATGGACTAGTCAACATGCACAAACATGCATGAATTGCTTCTTTTATTCCTCCTTTTTTTTTTTTTTGGCCATATTTGTATATGCTCATTCATGGTTGAACTAGTTCATCACTGAGCTGATGGATCTGTTCCAACCAATTAGGTCTCATCCACTGTGGCAGGAAATTTATCCCACCATGTGAAGGTTATATGAGTCACAAATCGGCCTTCTATCCCAGCTTTCCAATAATCATCATGATCCTCTAAGCGGAAAATAAGCCATTTGGTGAAGCATGTATTCTTTGAGAAATGAAATCAATTGATTTAATTCTCTTTTTCTTTTATTTTTTTCTTTCTGTCGTCGTTCAAACTTTTTGCTTCCCGGTTTCACCAACGGTCGCCAGAAGCTACTTCGAGTTTTCAAATAGCTACGTCATAACTGACCACTTTGTGCAGTATCCAAGTCCCGTATATCTGCAGGCCTAGACCGCCATTTTTGTCATGTGGAGCAATCCAGTGGGACAATTCCGTGGTTTCAACGGCTTTTATTTTTCACTTGGAAGTATAATTCTGTGAAATGTTATGTACCATAATAGTGCTCATGAATATTTGCGGTAAAATAAGAAAATTGTTGACCTCAAATTTGAACTCGATTTATCTTACTATATTAACGTTTATTTAAGATAATGAATCAATTTTCTATTCATTTTTACCCTCTCCACATTTGAATTAGTCATATCGCAATAATTTGAAATGTACAACTTCAAGATCAATATAGTTTCGAGTGCAATTGCTATAATCATCACAGAAGACAATTTTTTATATGTACCAACACTTTTATTATTTACATGTTATGTTGTGTGCTCATAGTGGAAGAGGCTGAAAACCTTTAAAACAATTGTTATTATCTTTCCATGCTTCACTTGATATCTTATATAGGATCAAGCTAACAGGCTTTTCAATAAAATCATGTCACGAGAACATATTGTAACATTTTACTAAACTAAATTTGTTCGAAATCTTCATCTCTTTCTCACACATAAAAGAAAAAAATTGGATTACTAGCACTTGGATCAAATGTGTCTTATAGTTTTATAAGATAAGGTGTCACATCTTTATCAGTAGAACTCATGGATATATTAAGTGAGATCGACTATTATAAGTCTTGTCATGATATGGACCTGTCATCAGAAACTCTCTGGGAGACTCATGGTAGGTCAAAAAAATACATCAAACTTGAAAAGAAGATGAATTATATACTATGGCAATGCAAATGACTCTCTAACGCACCAGATTTAGGATTAGGACATTGAAGGATTCACCTAAAGGCACATAGTTCACTGCAAGACAGTGAAACATAATTGTTGAGTTGAATACATTAATTGCAACCTAAGCATCAACCATATATTTATACTTCATGGTCCACCTGAATATCAACGCAATGCATTAAATAATTTCTCTTAGATGTCAAGGTCGTAAGCATCCTTTGATGACTTTATTGTGGAACCAAAGTCATGCATTACATGTGCCACATGGTATTCCACTAGATGATGGAATGGTAATCTTCTAAGGAACTACTATTTCTTCTCTCGCAAAGAGAAGCTACCATTTCTTCACATGCCCCGTAGGTGCTTTGTCAATCAACATAATCATAATCTTCCATTAATTATATCCTCTCCTCCATATTAGTAGTACTTGTAGCTGCAAGCAATGTCACATGATACTCATCCTTAGGAGCTTGTTGGCTCTTCTAGCTTGTAGTTTTTAGAAGTTCATCTAAATCACAGTCGCCATTCTAGCCTGTAAGATTGTTGGTTTGTAGAAAAAAAAAAAAAGTTTATAAAGATCTTTTGAGCTTACTTATAGGATTTTAGTTGTATCAATGCAAGTTATATCCAAATAGATTATTGGTCTGCTGAAAAGAAAAAAAAAGTTTATGAATTTTTTAAAAAAAAAAAAAAAATCTTATAGGATTTGAGTTGCAAGGATGTTGAATTAAGACAGGTAATATCCAAATAGGCTGGTGGTCTGAAAGAAATGAAAATTTATAAAGATTTTCTTTTTCTGTCTTATAGGATTTGATGGGGTGGGTGTGGACTGAATTAACACAGATCATTTCCAAATAGGCTGTCCAAAGAGACCCAATTCAATGCTGCCATATCTCCCAAGCAGATCCGTAGACTCGGTACTTTTATGTCAAATCTATAGCCAAGATTAAATCATTAAAAATCACATAAATTCCAGACCGAAGGCAACTAATCTATGCAAATATCCGCTACCCTGTACCTCCGGATTCAGTGAATCCTAGGGGTATTCCGGTAATCTTGCTTCCACACAATACCCTTCCAAAAATTTTCAACGCAGCATCTGACCGACTCATGAAGCCCTCCTCCTCCCCCTCCCAGGAGTAGTTGGTTTGAACTGTCCATCCCTCGGTTGGTGCGCGTCGTTGGCTCTGCCCTGCCCGAACCCACATAAACCCCCCCACCTCCACGCCCTTTCAAGTTTCACCGGCTCCCCTCTCTGTCTTCACACCAAACCCTTCGCCCGCTCCTTCTTCTCTCTCTTATCTTCCCTCCCCTCCTCTCCTCCTCCAGGAATCAAGAAAAGAGAGCGAGCGAGAACGAGGGGGAGAGAGAGGCGATTGGGATGCAATTGGGGGAGATGAAGTCCTTGGCGCTGGATCTGATGTCGGCGATCGTGAACGGGAAGTACGACGGGGATGGGGTGCCGCCGGAGATCCGGGGGAGTCGGGAGCTGCTGGCGGTGCTAACCACGTCAGTGGCGGTTCTGCTTGGCTGCGTGCTCTTGCTGCTCTGGAGGAGATCGGGCGGCAAGAAGGCCACCCTCGTGGTCGAGCCCCCGCGGCCACTAGAGTTCAGGGAAGAGACGGAGAACGAGCTTGATAGCGGGAGAAAGAAGGTCACCGTCTTCTTTGGCACCCAGACCGGCACCGCGGAAGGCTTCGCCAAGGTCAGGATCTTCGATTTGATTCCGCCGCACTTCTTGTCTTGGAACCTATACCCCCCTCAGAAAAAAAAAGTTTTTTTTTTTTTGGGGTTTTCCTTTTTTCAAGTTCTTTTTCCTAACCTAAAAGTTCCCTTTCTTGACCAGGCTTTGGCCGAGGAGGCAAGGGCGCGATATGAGAAGGCCATCTTCAAAGTTGTTGATCTAGTACGACTTCTCTACTTCCTTTTCTTTTCTTGGAATATTATCAGATGAGTCGAGAATTATTACCCGTTTGATTGATTGTTTGTGGTTTGATCTTGATCATTTGCTCGCTTTTTTTTTTTTTTTTTTGCTCCGTTATTCATAGGATGATTACGCAGCTGATGACGATGAGTACGAGGAGAAGATGAAGAACGAGACGTTGGCGTTGTTCTTCTTGGCAACGTGAGTTGCAATTTGTATGTCCCTTCCAGTTTCCCTCGCATTTATTTATTTTTTATTTACCAATTCTGGTTTGGGAATCACAGTTATGGAGATGGTGAACCAACGGATAATGCTGCTAGGTTCTACAAATGGTTTACCGAGGTTAGAGAAGATTTTGATAGCCTGTTGTAAAATTTTGTCTTCTCTGTGTTGTACTTCGCCATGGTGTACTGAAGGCGGTGCCTGCCTGTTTGGTTTTAGGGGAAGGAGAGGGGAGTTTGGCTTCAGAATCTTCAGTATGCTGTGTTTGGTCTGGGAAACAGACAGTACGAGCATTTCAATAAGGTTGGGATCTAATTTATTTATTTATGTATTTATTTATTATTCCTGGTAATTGGGATTAGGAACATATTTCCACTGATACTCAACATATGTTAAATGTGTTTTCTTTTTTTTTTGGAAAAAATATAGGTCGGCAAGGTAGTGGATGAGGCCCTTGCTGAACAAGGTAACTACTTAGCATTTAGCCTTTTATTATTTCATCATGTTCTGTTTGACTTGGATGTTATCGACTGTTGTCTTGTCTGTGCCTCCTGTACGATTTTAAGCCAACTGATATAATAACTTCTTGCGTCCCTACACTTTTTAAGCTGGTACCTGGAGCTCCTTGCGGATGCGCTGCTTTCTTGTGACACAGGAAAAGCTAATCAGCTAATAACTTTTAAGATATACTGATTTATGTTTGAGAAAGTTTTGTGCTTGTTTCCCCTGACTATATAGCTTGGGCACTCACACATGACTTCTATGATGCAATGTTCTTTGTTGAATATCAAGTGACACCTGATGCTTGACCAACTATGGAAGAATCTCTCAAGAGAGATAAGACAAAACCTTCCCACTTTGTTTGGTTACAACGGAAAGAAGAGAAGATAGAAAAGGAGAAGAGATCAGAAGGGAAAAAAAAATAGTTCTCTTGTTTGGATGCACAAGAGAGAAAATGAGCAATTTATTTGAACTGTCTGGTTTTGGGGGTAAGATAAGAACAAAAAACTTATTGTAAGCATTTAGTTTCTTTTCTCTTTGAATGTCTCTTCTTTTGTATAGACACTTCTTTTGAATAGGCAAAAATGTGATTTTGGAGAGAGAACTTCTCTGTGCTCCCTTTCCCCTCCACTTATTGGCTTATTTTTCTGACCAAATGCGAGAAATTTGATTTTTCTCATCATTTTCTTCTCTATTCTCTTTATGTCTCTCAATCCAAACAGGATGTTGAATAAATATCTATCAAAAGAGGTTGTGGCCCCAATAATCCTGACAAATCATTCATTTAAATAAACTTGTTATTATGTTAACATTAATCAAACAAGTGTAACTTAATTAGGAAATAGAACATGATGTCAATATATATATATATATATATATATATATATATATATATATATATATATATATATATATATATATATATATTAGAATCTAGTCATGTTTTGCTACGATACTGACCCTCAGATGCACTAACCTATTTCTTACTATCAAGAAAAACAGATCTTATTTCTGATATAAACATATCAATATCTGTATATCTGCCTGCTAATTGTTCTTAGCAGCCAGTTTTAGCATTTCATGGCATTTGCCCTTACCCCATCTGAGCTCCACACAACCATATGTAGTTCTGATATTGTCACTAATTTGCTAGCTATCTAGTGTGTCAGACATCCTAAGAGGATGATTTTTAATTTCTTTAATAAATATATAGTTCATAATATTTCTTCTATCGGGTTCTCTGATGTTGTCCATGATGTGTCAAGATGTATAAAATCATTTCAACCAAGGTTTGCCATTCTTGTATGGGACCCCATACCGATGCCATCCTATTATCGTGTCGGTACGCAGTATGGTACAAGATGGTGAGGTATACCAAAAGTTAACAGGGTACAAGATTATATACTAGTTTGATACTGGTATGGTATGGTACGATACTGACCGGTATAGCAAATTTTGATTTCAACATTAGCAGACAACTGGTACTAATTATTCAATTTGGTGTTGAAAAATCTTAGTGAAAAGTGATGAAACTATCCTTTTTGAACAATCTTTTATGACAAACATGAAGTCAATTGAAACTTTGATGCATGAATGATGGACACCTCTTTTACATTTATATGATTCATGAGTTTTAAGGGGATTTGACATGTTGAGAAGGAAAATTTTGGGGTTTGGATTATCACAGTTTGTGGGCTTAAATCATATGTGCTCTGGGAACTAGCAAATCTGGTTTCAGATTTCTGGTGTATGTTCTAGAATGCTTTAGTTAGTCTTGTGGTCTGAGATTTGTTTTGCTTATGGAAAATATCCCTTTTATGGCGTGTAGTTAGCTAGACACTTGTGAATCCAATAAGGATTTTGCAGGAAACAATCATTAATCATTCTACCATTTTTGTTTGCTTATTAGTGGTTTTTCATTCTTTTGATTGGGTGTTCTTCTATGTTTGTGGAAGTACGAAAAGTGAAGCAAGTGGCAGTTGCACAAATGCAAAAGGCTTGGGAGCAATCAACTTTGTTTTTTGAAACTGTTACTTTAGTAACTTGGGAGTTAGGTACTCTTCGGTAAAACATGGTTTGAAGATTGGGCTGAAACTAGTCTGGAACTGGCTGAATTTTGAAACTTTCCCAAATTTTTTTGGTTTCAGTCAGTTTTGGCTGATTTTGACAATTTTAGCCAAAACCGACCGATGCTGATATTCTTTGTTTTTTTTTTTTTTAAATTCATAGGTATATATGTTCATTATTTTCTGATGTTTTTCTAATACTTAATTATTCAATATCACATTCAACTAAGTCTCTAATGATCTAATTTAAATTATTTTGACTAAGACTTGCTATTATAATGACAAAGATGCAATCTTATTGTCTATCTTTACTAATTAAAAAGTGTTATATATTCCTGTGCTTAGTTTTCAATTTAAATGAGGTTTTCCTTGTTTTGGAATAAATTGATGTATTAAAATGAAATAGTGAAATAAAATGGGTTTTTATTTTGATGGATCTTTTTCTTTCTTAACCTAATTTTTAAGATGGCAGATATTGAAACATGCTTAAATGTTTTTTTCTTGCTTAGATGAGTTATTAACATAAAGTAAAATAAAATAAGATATTCTTATAAAAACGTAGTTAAATGCAAAAAACACAGCAAATATGGAATTATAAACAAAAGAGAAAGTGTAGGAAAATCGTGAAGTTTAGAGAAAGTGTATGATGATCATAAAAGTTAGCACAAAGTATTATATATCTAAGGCATTAATCTCTAAAACAGAAACCCAAACTATGATCCTCAATAACATTGACATAACGGGATAACTTGCATTTTTTTCTTAACTTTTTCTAATTTTTGGATTTTCTTGACTTTTTGAGTGAAATATTGAATCTTGGTGTGAAACTGTTGCGAGCATTGAACTACCAAAACTGTAACTCTACCTGGAGGACCAAAACCAAAGTCGAGTTTAAAAACCTGATCACTAGATGGTGGACATAAAGTGTTCTTGCGTGCCTTATTCCTCTGTATTATACTTGTTACTGAAATTAGTTTTGTTTGTTATTGCAGGTGGGAAGCGCCTAGTTCCGTTGGGCCTCGGAGATGATGATCAATGCATTGAGGATGACTTTACTGCATGGTTGGTTGCATCTGGCATCACTTTCAATTTTCAGTTTTCATGGAAATTGAGACCAATGTTTATTTAAAACCGAATCCCAATACTTGTTTGGTGTTCACTTGAGTTGTATTTGGCGGAGGTGGTGGCCGGCCACAATGGTGGTGTCTATGGCTGGTGGTGGTGTGCCATGGTGGCAGTTGGTAATTGGTGGTGGTGGTAGTGGTCTATGGGCAGTGATCAGCAGTAGTAAGCGGCACTGATGTTAGTGGGTGCCATGTGATTGGTGGTGGTAGTGGTGACAGAGGCGGTTGTGGTGGTCATGGGTGGTTTTGGTTTTCTAAGAAAGTGTAAACCAAATGTTATTTCTGCCTTGGTTTCTTTGTTTTTGAAAACAAAACCTGAAAATTGGAAACTTGCAGTGATTCCAAATGGGGCCTATATTAGCAATAGTTTAATCGAACCCAGTTGTAGGGCTTTATGCTGCCTATATAAAACAACCCTTGCCTCCTCATATAATATCACTTTATGATTGATTTCAGGAAGGAGCTGGTGTGGCCAGAGTTGGATCAACTGCTTCGAGATGAAGATGATGCACCAGGGGCATCTAACCATTACACTGCTGCCATACCGGAATACCGGGTTGTGTTTCTTGAAAGAACAGATGCATCACATATGGAGAGGAACTGGAGTCTTGCCAATGGCCATGCTGTTCATGACCTTCAACATCCTTGCAGGTACTAGAGAAATATCAAAAATTTTGGCAAGATTTTCTACTAGACAGGACCTGCTGTATGTGTAGTTTAGAACCTAACAGGCGCTAATTTTCAACTGTGAAGAGCTAATGTGGCTGTGCGGCAGGAGCTACATACCCCAGCTTCTGATCGTTCCTGCATTCATCTCGAGTTTGACATTTTTGGAACTGGGCTTGGGTAAGTTCTCTCATGTTTTCTTTGTGCACATGCAACTGAGGCAATTTCTTGTTTAGTCTGCTTCTTATAGTGCAACTTCTCATTATTATAAAAATGATTTTGATGTGCATTGCCGTTACCAAGTTTAGTCATAATGTGCATAAGGGATGGGTGGTAATTCATTTTGCTTTTTGGAACTGCTTCATGGTGCTTTTGTTTTTCCTTAATTCTTCTGCTGGGGCTTTATGTTTTCTCATATACGAGCTTCTTTCTGTCTAAACAAGGAAAAACTGTTTTAGCATGTTATCTTTTGTTTGATGTGAGTTGATGATTTCTGTTGAACCAGAAATTTGATGTGTAACATCATAGTCTATTATCCTATTTTCTGAATGCTAAGTATTAAATTTAGTCATCTCATCTTATTGGAGCCTATCAATTAATTACTGCTTACTATTTTTGTTATGCTGTTCTTCACAAAAATTTTGAATAATCATTTTTTTCCTTTTTAAAAGAGATTTTCTCCTGACAGAGTTTCTGCAAAGTAAAACATTCATTCTTTTAACTGGACAGTATTAAATCCTACCAATTGAAAGCTTCTTCTTATAATATAATGCTCTAGAGCCCATACTTTATTTGAATGCTGCTGAAACTATTTACAGCATCCAGAATTTATCATAAGTGCTTGCTCACCTTGGAGAATGTATCATATGTGAAATGTCAGGTATGAAACTGGAGACCATGTTGGTGTTTTTTCCGAGAATGGTGTTGAGACTGTGGAGGAGGCTGAAAGGCTATTAGGCTATTCATCAGATACATTCTTCTCCATACATGCAGACAAAGAGGATGGCACACCATTAAGTAGCAGCTCTCTAGCGCCTCCTTTCCCATCTCCATGCACTTTGAGAACAGCTCTTGCTCGATATGCAGACCTACTAAATTCACCGAAAAAGGTCTTTTGTATTATGTATAGCTTACAGTTTCAAGATTTTTATTTCAGAATTCTTCAATTGATTTTTTTTTTTTTAATTGTGTATTTATAATGAATCTTCAGGCTGCTTTAGTTGCTCTAGCTGCTTATGCTTCTAATCCGAGCGAAGCTGAACGATTAAGATATCTAGCTTCTCCTGCAGGAAAGGTTGGTATTATTTGACAGGAAATGAATTGCTGCACTATTAATTGTCAATCTGGTTGACATATAAGTATATAACTTTTGGCTTCAGGATGAATATTCCCAATGGGTAGTTGCAAGTCAGAGGAGCCTTCTTGAAGTTATGGCAGAATTTCCTTCAGCCAAACCTCCTCTAGGTGTGTTTTTTGCAGCTATAGCTCCTCGCTTGCAACCTCGATATTACTCTATATCATCTTCTCCAAGGTGAGCACTATGTCATGATTCATATGTTCCATTTTGTTTATTATTTTTTCTTATGTTGATACCAAATTTATCATTATCCTATGCAGGATGGTACCTTCTAGAATTCATGTCACATGTGCATTGGTGCATGGACCAACACCAACAGGAAGGATTCACAAGGGAGTTTGTTCAACCTGGATGAAGGTATTAATTATTTAATATAAGATCATATATGCTTTCAGATTTTGAAATTAATTTTGATAGCTTTTGTATAGTTGGAGTATTCGAAATATATTTGCAGACTTGAAATCTAGTGCTGGATATTTTAGGTGTATCCGTATGATGTAGCATTCTTTGACCTATGATGCTGCTTTCCATCTCTAATTGCATAATTCTAAATTTCATCACCATGCATCTAACTTTGTTCTTGCGGCATTTGGTTGGTATCTCAACTGATTGCTGGTTTCTCTGCTGCTTGTGATGGCATCTTCCATCTGCTAGTTGAGTACAATAAACATGCCAGAATAACATTGGGTTGTTGTCTCATTTGGTCATGGTTGAATTTAGTGATTCATGATTCTGAAAAACACTACTTCTTCACATCTGCAAAAAGAAAAACTTTTAAAAATTTGTATTCCCTAGTTAAAATAAAAGGGAAATAATAAGAAAAACAGTTGTACTTGTATAATGCCATTTTCCCCCTTTATCTGTTCTTGTGAGGCACTTAGTGGTGTGAACAGATATGGAAAGAGGTGACACCTGATCTAGCTGCAAATGAGACTTCTTGGTGAATCCTCATTCACCACATAGCCGAGACAAGTCTTGAACAGTTATGGTTGTTTCTAGTTGTGGCACTCTTTTCTTGCCAATTTAACTAACCAATTTTGATTAAAATATAATTCAAATGAAAAAGAAAAGAATTTTTGTCTGCCTAGATGTCATCATATTGAATCCTCCTCTCCTATGTGTATTGAAAATATGATATGCAAATGCTCCATATGAAGCTCCAGGTTAGAATTGTCGTAAAAGCTTAGAGTGCATGTTATGGCGAGTTAAGGTCCTCATCCAACTTGTGGCTGCTGCTTATTTTAAATCTGTTCTGTGTCCTGTACTAATTTTGTTTTTATCATTTCGTTCTTATGTGATATGATCCTTATGTATTTGACTGTGATTACTTTTCATTTTATTTTTGGTTCATTATCCTCTCTCTCTCTCTCTTTCTCTCTCTCTCTCTCTCTCTAACGCACACACGAGAGATCAGACCAAGGTCTATTCAAGTTTACTTAGAAAATGGAATAGTTATTGTGGGTCCATTATTAGATGATCAGTCTGTCTTTAGCTGAGATTTTGTGTTTTTACAGAACTCAGTTCCATTGGAAGACAGCCAAGAATGTAGCTGGGCTCCTATTTTCGTCAGACAATCAAATTTTAAATTGCCTGCAGATACATCCATACCAATTATCATGATTGGTCCTGGCACAGGTTTGGCACCCTTTAGGGGCTTCCTGCAGGTTTGTTTCATGACTGATGCTATCCTAAATATTGTCTTGGGTTAGATAAATGCCTTGGAGTGTCAGCTACCTCCACTTTGATTTCTCCAGGAAAGGTTGGCATTGAAAGAATCTGGAGCTGAACTTGGCCCTGCTATTTTCTTCTTTGGATGCAGGAACCGTAAAATGGTAGCTATGTAATAATAAATCTATCTTGATGTACAATTGGTATTTCCCTTGTGTCGCCTTTGGAACAACCCTTGCAAATTTCAGCTGGATTTAATTTGAATTATGGAATGCAGGACTTCATTTATGAGGATGAGCTGAACAATTTTGTAAAAGCAGGAGCACTGTCTGAGTTAATTGTTGCCTTCTCTCGTGAAGGTCCAGCCAAAGAATATGTGCAGCACAAGATGGCTGAAAAGGTCAAATAACAATTGTACTGCTTATGCTGGTTGTTCGTGATGCTTTATCTCCAAAAAAAAAAAAAAAAAATTGAACACTTGGCAATTTTTTTTTAAAAATATTAATCTCTTTTCCTCCTTGTTTTCAGGCTGTGGACATTTGGGATATCATCTCGAAGGGTGGTTATATATATGTGTGTGGTGATGCTAAAGGCATGGCTAGAGACGTCCACCGAGTTCTTCACACCATAGTTCAAGAGCAGGTAAAGGCAAAATTGATCTTGCACTGGATTCATAAAAGAACTCTGAATTTTCATGAACTCTCAATTTTCATGAAAGATTGATGATACAATCTCTAAAATTGAATTGTTGAATGTGCTTGTTTTCATCATTGAACCTGCTTTGCTAGTTCTTATGATAATAATGAACACCATAATTTTACTAGACTACCTAAACCACTGGGAGTTCATATGCTCTGCCAGCAATAATTGTGTTGGAATACCGCCAGAATATTTTAGGGCCCGTTTGGTATTGCTTTTGTTTTCTGTTTTTGTTTTCAAAAGCCCAAGAAACAAAAATGAACAAGACTGAAGAACATGTATGATGATACCCTGTTTTCGTTTTTAAAACTTATGTTTTTGTTGTCAAAAGCCCAAGAAACAGATCAGAAAATTGTTAGAACTTTTGGTAGCAAATATTTGTTGCTTTCAAAAAGAGAGTAAATAAAAGCAAGGAATAGCAAAAGTTTTGTAAAAATGCCAACATCAATAGCCATATGATATTTCATTGATTTGTAGAGAAATAGAAACACAAAAACAACAATACCAAACAAGCCCTTAACTGGTGGGTAGAACAATGCTACTTTCCCCCTCTAATTATGCATTGAAGTAATAAATAACTGGGCATTGCCTTGAATTGGGTTGCAGGGTTCTCTGGATAGCTCTAAGGCTGAGAGCATGGTGAAAAATCTGCAAATGGAAGGGAGGTACTTGCGTGATGTATGGTGAGCTTCCCTTGAAAGAGAAAGGGCTTCCAGTGGATTGTCTTTGGCCAGAATTTATGCAGGAATTTGAAACTCAGAATGAGTTTCCAGTGGGTGGCACTTGACCGTGCTCCTATTTTACACATCTGGAAGTGCATATTGTCTTTTGGCCATGATTCTTTTGATCATCTAACAAGGGTTTTGCTGTGTTTTATGTATGTATAATCAATTTTTCATTAGGCTTATTCGTTGAAGGAATAAGAGAGAACTCTATCTAGTTGAAAGAGCCGTCAGGTTCGAATGTGGAAAACTTTTCTGTCGGCCTTTAGCAATTATTTATAATGCCATCAATTTTACTATGAGATCATCCAGATAAAGAAATGTCGATGATGATGAACTGTTACGCCACTTCTTTTTGAAGTCTCACGGACTGTGGAGTATTGTGCTTGTTATCACAATGTTATGGGGCATGGTCCTGCATAGGCTAAACATGTTATCACAAGTTGGCCCGGCTGTCACAGGGCGGGAGGAGGAAACGGATGGAGTAGAGAGGCAATAAGAAAGGAGACATATGATTTTGGATGGTAAAATCGATCCGATCTGTTGGGTATGTATTTTATTTAAATTTGATCAAATTTAAAAAATAAAATTTAATCAGATTTAGATTTGAATTTAGATAAAATTTGAAAAATGTAACATGAGTATGGGTAGGATATGAGGAGGGTTGTTTTCTATCCGACTCCGATCCGAAATTATGGATATGGATAATATCGGAATATATATGTGAATATATATATCTATAATTTTGTTTTGATAATTTTATTTTGATTGATAATATATATATAATTATTTTAATTATTTATATATTTTTTATTGAATTATAATTTTATTTTTATATTTGATTTTTATAAATTTGAATTTATTAATTATATTCTATGTTAAATTGGTAATTTTATTTTGATTGATAATATGTATAAAATTATTTTGGTTGTTTATTTTTTTTTACGTATGGGATAGGCATGAGGTGAGTATAGATTATGGAGAAATGAGTTATTCGTGGGTATTTTCGAATCTATTGGGTATAGGGATGGATATATTTTTTTTTATTCGGTCGGATATCGAGTAGGGTTTGGGTATAGAATATTAAGTTTTGATTTGAGGATGGATAATACAATATTCGATTCAAATTTTATCTGTTGCCATTCCTATTTTTTGATTACATTATAAATTTTTAGGTTGGATTAGCAATCTTTGAATATTTCTCAAAATTTTTTTTGCACAAATCTGTTTAAGTCTTCCTATGCTTGTTATTAATTAAAATAATTTACTAAGATAATATTTTGCATCAAATCAAGTTACTGATCAAGTTAGATTTTTAATATCCGATCTTAATATTTATATTTAGATCTGATCATGTCAAAATTGAACAACAAGAGTTTCACATCGATGATTTAAGCTATTGGATGTGATCTATTATCTCAAAATTATTTACACATTAAAAATCATATGATTTAAAGATATCTAATGATAAAAAAATATATTTAATTTAATTTTATTCAGACTGTCCAATTTTTAACTATTTGATGTATAGATTAGAAATTTTTAAATTATATAATTTTTTTTATGTGTAAATAGTTTTGAGATTGTAGATCACATTCAATGATTTGCATCATCGATATAGGATCCTTATTATAATATTTTGAGTTGATCGCAGTTGGATTCAAATTCGATTGACCTAATTCTAATCTAGCTGTATATGCACATATGCATACACTACCATAAAACCGATGTAACGTGTGGGATACATCTTTATTTAGCAAATTTAATATACTTAAAATATTATTTTATTTGTTGTATAATTATTTAATATATATTATTAATATATAAAATACTCATCCTATTAGTAAATATTTTTATTATTTTTAAAATATCATTATATTAATATACTAGTATATTCTCAAATATTATTAATCTTCTAAGAATATTATCAATAAAAATATTAATTTACTAAAATATATTTTTATAAAATAATATTATTATCAATATTATTAATATTATCATATTAAGATTATAATAAAACCAACCATAGAAATGCTTGAAGAGTTGTAATATCCTAAGTTGAAATACTCTTTTTTTTTAATCAAAAAAAATACTCCTCTTTTTCTAATACATGAAAAAAATCTTCAGAAATCCTTTGGTGTGCGAATACTTTATTACAGACAGTGGAGGAAGGCTTTGGCACCACCACCTCTTTTATTTAGAAAATATATCATCTCATTATTTTTCAAAATGATATATATTTTATTAATATATAATATATTTATTTTAGAAAAAATTATAAGAACACATCTTCAATTTCAGTTTAATTTCACTTATATTCTTTTGACTTTAAAATATGTCAAAACAATCCTTCAAATTGTTGAGATGTTCCAATACGATTTTACCATCTATCTTTATTCATAGAATGGTATCATTATTTTATAAAATGATCAAATTATTCTTATCCTCATCTCTTTTCTTTTTCCTCTTTTCTCTCTGATTGCTCCCTTTCTCCACCTCCAACATCAATGTTTCTCTTTCTTCTTTCTCCATTCTTCTCTTCCTCATCCCCTTCTTCTTTTCATCGTCCTCCTCCTTCAAGTTCTTCTCTCTCCTCCTTTTTCTTCTCTCCCACTTCTTTTTTAAGTCCGCCCATATTCTTTTCCATGACGGCTCTCACCACCTCCGTCTGTTCGTCATCAACGATCTCTCCTTTCTCTCCTCTCCTTCTTTTTCATCTTTTTTTTTTCATCCTCCTCCAAGCTCGCCCATAACCCTTCCTTCTCCTTCCTCTTTCTCCTCATCTATTTTTCATTGTCTCCTCTTCCTCCTCTTCCCTTCCTCTTCTAAGCCTGCTTGTGAGTCCCTACCTCTATGATGGCTCCTTTCACCTCCGTTCATCTCACCCATCTCATGGGCGGACCCTCCTTCCTCTCATTCCTCATCTTCCACTTCTTCTCCTCTTTCAAGTCTGTCCATCTCTCCTTCCCCATCTCCTCCTCCACTTTTATCCTTTTTTGTCAGTAGCCCCTCTTCTTCCTCCTCTCCTTTCTCCTCACCTACTTCTCCTCATAATCTTCCTCTTTTAACCATAGGTATGAGTGCTCTCCTTTCTTCCTTATCCTCTTCCTTTCAACCTCTTTTCCTCCTCCCCTTTCTTCTCCTTCAATGTCATCTATGAGGCTTTTGATATTGTTCTTCCTTTTTAAGCCGACCTCCATGATCCCACTTTTTCCTCTACGATAATATCTTTATCTCCATCTTTTTCTTTTCGATGATCTATTCAATACGAGCAAAGGACGTTTTTGTTTGTTAAAATAGAAAACTAAAACTGTTAGTTGATAAGTGAACGATAAAATCATATTAAAATATTTTAAAAATTTAAAAGACTAGTTTGATATGTTTTAAAGTCAAAGAGATATAAATAAAATTAGATAAAAATTAAAAAAATATTTTTATAATTTATTTTTTTTTTATTAATAAATATTTTTACTAGAAAGTTTGAGGAAAAATCTCTATCTTGAAAGTTTCACTCTTCTACAATTGTTTATATATGTATATATAGCCAACGACATAACACATCAATTACATTCCGTGGGAGCAAGATCACCAATATATTGGGTGTAGTCCGAATGCTATAACATAGAATAAGGGTTTTTTGGCCTTCTTACCAATCAGCATATTATGACCCTTTATATCTCAGGAAAAAAGTTTGCTCTCAAATCTACTTACGATACAACAAAGACAGGGATGGCAGAGCAAAAGTTGCAGCTGAAGTTCTGATCAAGCATATTTGAGTCATCTTTTTAACTAAACACTTTCTACTTTCAAATGCTCAAAAACCTATTATCCTTTTTTTCCCCATTGGAAAAAATATGGTCTTTCCTCATAAATTCTACTCTGAATTTAATAATTTATATCAAGTGCACATTATTTTCGTAACAAAAAAAATTGCTGCACATTAAAATTGATATTTTTTTTTTCCAGCAAACAATTTGAATCACTAAATTCTCAACTGAAAGGTCAATAAAAAAAATTAATAAATAATTTTATTTGACTATAATATGTGTAGTAAAACCTAAGAGTGAGACTAAGAAGCATGGTTTTTCATCATAGGTATTAAAAACAATACCTTATGCATAAATTTCCCAACAAACAACCGAACTCAGCCCATTTATAAAAGCGATTGCGCATCCGGGGAATCGAACCCCGGTCAGTACCGTGGGAGGGTACTATGATACCACTACACCAGATGCGCGATGCTGCGTTTGTTGATGGAGACCAAACTATAATGAAAGCTTCTCCAATGATCACTTGTCGATTGCTGCTTCAGTTTATTGGGCTGATGTGGCAGTTAATGATTGGTCTTATGCAGAAGTAAGACGGACAGTATCCATCTCCCATCTGCTGCTGGGCCAATCACTACTTTCCTTATTGGATCGGTGTACTGAGCATTTTATCCTTTTCTAAGTTGAAACATTGCAATACGTTTTAATCCCCAAAAAAAATGCATCTCCGATTACGGAATCCCTGGCAGGGTGATCGTATGCAGGTTGACTAGCAAGAAGAAAATTGTTGCAATATAAGCAATGACCATGTCAGCAATAAACTGCGTGCACTCCAACCTCTTTCTAACGGATTTTTAGACGGCAGTTGAGAAGGGCACCGGGTGCTACGTGGTCCTCAAGTGGGCTTCTTTGGAACCGGGCCTTTGGATGGAGAAAGGACGGCTCCCACGTTCCGATAGCCATGTTCCAGTTTCGGAAGGGTAGGTCCTGTTGCAAATTAGTTGCGTCCATCTCAGCCCAACTAGCATTTGTACAGGATCCGGGCCCACTCCTCATGGAAATTATAGGCTCCACCACGTGGTGGTGCACCATATTAATCACAAGCATTCGTTTCTATGGTAGTGTGGTGGTGCATAAAGATGAGCTCTTAACAAATGAGGTCTATAGGAACAAGCACCTATGATTCCTTTGCCATACCACCATATGGTGCACATCATGTAGGATATAATTTCTCTATTCCTCGAAAAAAACTTCTAAGAAAGCATTCACATGACATGCCATGATGTGACAAAAAATCCTACAGGTTGCTACCGTATTCACCTAGTGTACTTTGTTCTCATGCAACATTTGCACCGCAAACTTCTTTTGTGACTGAGCAGCATAATAGTATTACCCTTCCTCAAATGGCCCTGAATTCAACTTAAGCTAGTTAGCTCGAATCTAAAATTTGCTCATGTTGGTTAGAATAGTTTTTTCCACAATTATGCACAAAACTGGACCGATGAACTTGGCGTGATCCTTCACCATGGACAAAAATAATTGAGATGTTACCAATGTACATAACGCAATATTAAGTAATGCAACAAAATGTAGATTAATTACTATTTAGATTAATAACTATTTTATAGCATTCTCTAAAAGTAACTATATTTATAATTATCATCATATTTTTAATGCAACAATAAAGTTGTTTTATTATAACTTGGAGGTTATCGATTTAAGATATGAAAATAACCTCTTCACATGAAGAAGTGCCCCTAGGTACACATGAGTCTCTCAGATCCTGCAACGATGAGAGCTTCATACATGAGAATGCCTTTTCTTATCATTTTTCATAATGTGAGGTTAAATATATTTGATCATAAAAATCCATTAGATGTGAAGATCCAAATGGGGTCAAGTTAACTAGTGACATTATTGGCGTTGACCTAAGCAGGCTTAGCTTGATTCAATTTGTTGCACCCATCAATTGGTTAGCATCAAAAAAGAAAAGGTACATTTAAAAATTTGAATCGAATTTAAATCATATAATTCCTGATATAACATTACATGACGTGACCTAACATAGTACAGTCCAATTCAAGCCAAAAAAAAAAAAAAAAAAAAATCCCCTATCATTTTATCTCATTGTCATATTTAGATTTGTAACAGTTTACTTATAGCTTGAAGGCTAAATTAATTTAAACCACATTCCATACTGATGATATCAATGTACAAATCTACACCGAAGGGACAGCATGATCAAACATCATTTGTGAAACGCAAACGGTCGTTGCCTTCACGTGACTAAATTCTTCTTTGGTTTTAATTTGTGGCATAAAACTACGCCGTCGTCGCGGTTATACCAGGCCATCAACATCGACGTCAAAGGGGGAGCACAAGGCGGGAAAGTGGTTCCCCCCCGTCCGCCTGCTCCGGTCTTCACGTGAACGTTTGACTCCCGTCGATTCCCGCACGCTGTTGCAGCGCACTCTACCTCCCGTTTCACGTGGCACGGTTCCTGTTCCGGCCGGTTCCAATCGGTGTGCCACCACCTGATTCATGCCATCGAAACACAATGGAGCCACTTGGAACGGAATCTTCCCCAGACTAGCTAGCAATTGATGTCACTCTCGTGGGTCCTAGGTTTGTTATGTTTGTTTATATATATTCTGACAAATATGACAACATCTTTTTTCAGACATAACGGATATAAAAGACGTCAATTTCCCCACGGGCTCATAGGTAAGCAAAGCCGACGTGATGACACGGGGTTGGCTAGAATCAAATATCTTGTTGATATGTCCGGTTGCTGTCGTTGGAAGACCCATCGATGTTAAAAGCAATGGCCGGCTTGGACTGTGGTTGATGATGAGTCACAAACAGATAAAAGGAATAGTTCCGTGCGCAAGTTTGATCATGACTGGCCATGGAGCCTCGACTGTCGTCGATGATTCACAAATGTATGAAGGAAAAGTCACTACGCGAGTTTGATCATGACTAGACGGAGCCTGGACCATAGTTGCTAATTCATAAATGTATAGAAGAATATTTAAAATACAAGTTTGATGATGACTAGATGGAAAAGATTTTCTTTTTCTTTTGGTATTGGGGAGGGGGGTGGCGTTCATCTCTAATAGGAAATTATAGAAAATAATAGAATCTTTGCGTAACAATTCATGATCTCATTTTAAAAAAATAATTAGAATATATTATTTAGATTTTTTTTTGTCTTATAAAAATATCTAAAATCTGGCAAGTTTGTGTTAATCCAAATAGACCCATGTTATGGTATCTCCTAATTTATTTTGATGCTATTTATTTCAATACAAGATTTTATCTAAAAAAATCAGTTGGAAAGTATTACTTAAATTTCTTAATTCTGTACAGATATCCAAAGTAAATTTAATGTATAGCTAATATAAAACTAAATGTGCATCGACGTGGATTCCCGTATATTGATTCGTTGTCAGCTCTGCAACTTAACCGGCCATCATAGGAGTGACCATTAAGATAGAAAGATCATGAATATTGGGTACTTTTTTTATACCAAATATATATATATATTGATATACCCTAAAGCAGATCGTCCATTGTGGTACCAATAATCCAGTGATAGTTTGATGCGTGTCCTTAGTGCAGGACAATGAAGCAATTGTCCGGCCTCTGTCACTTAATCTTTTACAACCATGTTACAGAAATTCCAAAATCTTCTAGCCACAAGACAATAAGTGGTCTAGCCACTCGCTCCTCCGCTATATAAGATTTGTGATCTCAACAATCTTAGGGCAGGCATGCCATTATTCCTTGACAATCATAGTATGTTTTCATAGCCACTGCTACCTGATGGACAGCATACATCCCTGAAGACGACAAATATCCGTCTTCATCTATAAAATCTTTTTTTAGAGATCTTCCAAATAAGTGAACACTTATCTTACATGCCCTCTCTCAAAGACGGACTCTATATGCACTAGAATCTGGCTCCTCTACAGAGCTCCAAATTCTTTATTTCTCCGCTTTCTATTCTCCATTCTTCACATTTCATTCTCCACTCTTCATTATTGGCCTTCTATGCTTCATATTCGATATTATCTTTGCTCTCCATCTAATGTATAGACTTTTTCTTTTTGTTTTTATGGAAGACTGACTTAGACATCAGAAGATTCATCATCGAAAACCCCTCTTCTACCTGTGAGAAAACTTTACTATCTTTGGTAGTTTTGAAAGACCGATTTAAGAGATCAATGAGGATCTGATGCCAACTCCCAACTTTGAAGATCTTGGCCAAATGTCCCATGAGAGCCATCCTTTTCTAGCTCTAGCTTTATATATATATATATATATATATATATATATATATATATATATATATATATATATATATATATATATACAGCAAAAGCTGACATGAGGAGAGTGGGGATTGGTTGCTGACCTGAAACTTGTAGTCTTCGTTTGCAGCTCGTTTGCAAATTTATGTTCAATTTCTTTCTCTTCTGGTACATCATGAAGGTACAGTTAGGAGTGGCAATCGGGTCGAATTGGATCATAAACAGATCGGGTCATAAACGGATCGGATCAGAAAATCGTCAATCCAAATCCGATCTGTTTATTAAACGGATCAAAAATTCAAACCTGAACTCGATCTGTTTATTAAACAAGTAATCCGATCCGACCTATTTAACCCATTTATTAAATAGGTCAAATTAGGTTAAACAGGTTAAACAAGTTAAACGGGTTAAACAGATTAAACAGGTCAGGTTAAATAGATCAGAAACAGATTAAATTGATTTTAAACAAGTTAAACAGATCTTAAATAGGTTAAATGGATTAGAAATAAGTTAAACAGGTTAAATAGATTAAATAGATTATCTGACTCAATCTGATTTGAATATTAAATGGGTTAAACGTATCAGATATCTAAAACTCAAATCCGATCCAATTATTAAACGAGTTAAATGGATCAACCCGTTTATGACCCAAATCCATTTAGCCTAAACCCAAACATGTTTATGATGGATCGAACACGGATCGAATTGACGAATTAGATTATATTTTGTTAGCCTTAGATATAGCTTGTTGTTTCATCTGGCATGCCATAAATGAAATGCAGAACAAATCATCCCCAAGGTACAAGCAATTAGCATGAGTTACATGACCATATGATAGATTAGCAAAAAGGAGTCCCCACATCAAATGATGCCCTCATACCTCGTGAATTTTATTTCAGCACCTCACAGGTTTCATAACTTACAGGGCTGTTTTTTTTCCCCACAAATTTTCTTTACTTCTCTTCCTTAGTACACGTGTATTTGGATAGACCAAAGGTATTTATTTTATTTTGATCAGAATTACCCTGTCTTGACAAATAATACATAAAGAATTACATTTGAACAAACTGATACAACTTCTAGTTGTGAATGTTAATTTTTTGAACATATAAAAATAGAAAAAATTTCGAGTAACAATTAAATACCTTATTATGTTCTCTCCAAGAGTTCCTGGGAATTGCTTATTAGGACTCATTTGGTTCGTGGAAAGAATTTTTTTTTCATGAAATAACTTTCTGAGAAGTTATTTTCTAACAATAAGATTTTGGTATATTTAGTTGATCATAAGAAATTGACTTATTGCAGAGTAGCTAATGTTTAGTTGAGCATCTATTTTTTTGAAAAAACTGTATAAAATACTTATTATACCTTTAGTAGATATAAGACCTTATTTTTTCTCTTAAATTTTATATAAATATAAATATTATATTTATATTAATATAAATATAATATAAATATATTATAATATAATATTAGAGTATAATAATTTATTGTGTTAATATAATACTAATATATATTAATATAATATTAATATTTTAATATAATAAATTTATTAATATAGATATAAATATTATATTATATTAATATTATTAAAAATATTATATTAGTATAAATATTAAAATAATATTAAAATATAATAAATATTATAATATTAATATTATATTTATATATTTATTAAGATAATATTAATATAATATTATATCATTATTTAGTATTTTATTTTAACCATCCATTAATATTTTGTAAAATCTTAGCCGTTGATCTAAAGAGATATTTTGGGAAAGAAAAAAGTAGCACCACTTTTTATCCCATAAAAATTATAAAAACTTATCTTTCCTATGAATTTTTATTTTTTATAAAATATCAAAAATGACTTTTCATAGAAAGCGATTTTTTTCATTCTGTCTTCTCTTAAAACTCCAACCAAATAAGAGGCCCCATGTCTACTTCTCAGGATGCCTCTTCCCCACTCTATTTTTTGTTAACCAAACGAGTCCTTAATACATTCTTTTTTTTGATACACAGAATTATTTAAAATAAATGGGAAGAAAAGCATCCAAGAGAGTCAAAAAAAATAAAAATAAAAATAAAAAGATAATCTGAAAAAGGTAGAAAGTGAAATTAGAGTTACATAAGCATGTCCTTATAGACAAGAAGGATAAAACTTGACATCATGTATTCATGATCAGTTGCTGATATAAAACATGAGCACAAAAAATTTAACTCCGTAGTTTACTACAACAAGAATTATTACCTGTGGACTTCATGTGGCACCATGAGCTAGAACTGCTAAAAGTAAGCTGGTCGAGCGAGTGCTAATTTTGAGTGATTATGAATTCATCATTATCATCATCATCGTTATTGTGATTGTTTTTATCATAATATATATATATTTTTTTGGTGCATATCTTTGTCATGGGCTTGAAAAGCTATGAAAATGGCTAAAGGTGGTCCTCCTTGCTTCCTTTGCGATCTCCATCTCATGTTCCCTGCATTTAATCTTGGTACTTAAAGATGGTCGTTATCACGGGGTCATCTCCATGTTTCATTGCATGACGTGTGCTACATATTCACTTTTTGGATGGTTGGAATAATTATTCAAGGATCGGTGCTCCACCATAAAATTAAATATTAATAAACAGAGGCAGCAAGTATAAAGAATGTTAAGGGAATGGGGATACATTCTAAAAGGCGACTCGTGGGTTCTGGCATCCTCCATATTAGACATCATGCTGCCCAAATTTTCCTTGTTTAGAAAGGATTTTCTTTTTTCTGTGGAGCTTTTTTTTTTTTTTTTTTTCACTACCATCACGTATTTCTTGGATAGCAAAAGTGGGCATCTAAACGAGCTCTAAAAGCACACCGCATGCATCATCACATGCTTGTCACGCGCTTACCTTGCTTCTCGAGCTTTTGGTCTTTGGTTAGAATTATACGTAGGGACGATAATAGATAAGATTTGAATCGAATATTGTACTATCCATTCTCAAAACCAAACTTAATATCTTATACACAAATCCTACTCAATATCCGATCGGATAAGAAAAGAGATATCCATTCCCATATCCAACGAATTCAGAGATACCCACAGTAACCTATTACCCTATACCTAATCCATACCCATCCCATGCCTATCTCATACTCAGAAAAAATAAATAATCAAAATAATTTTATATATATTATCAATCAAAATAAATTATCAATTCAATATAGAATATAATTTATAAGTCCAAATTTATAGAAATCAAATATAGAAATAAAATTATAATTCAACATAGAACATATAAATAATCAAAATAATTTTATGCATATTATCAACCAAAACAGAATTACCAAAACAGAATTATAAACATATATATTCGGGTATGAGTTCGGGTATTACCCATACCCGTAGGTTTGGATGGGGTTCATATTAGAATTTGGGTAGAAAACAACACTACCCACACCCTATCCATACCTGTGCTACAGTTTTTAAGTTTTACCCAAATTTGAATCCAAACCCGATCAAATCCTATTTTTCAGGTTTGACCGGGTTTGGCTAGGGTGCATACCCATCAGGTCGGGTCGATTTTGCCATTCTTAATTATATGTGTTGCCTTGCAGCCACTTAAAATTTAAATTGGTGGATAATTATAGTCCCACATCTAATCAGGTAAGGACTCTTATGGCACCTATATATTATTGGGATCATTTATCTAAGGATCTGTTTGGATGATTGGGTCTAAATTCTATAAAATTCATGGGTTAAACCAGTATAACCATCGAAAGTACTGGATTATAGGTTAGACTAATTTTATATTCATAAGTATTTAATATTATATTTTGAGTGAGCTAATCCAAATCCTATAGAATTTTAAGTCCAATCATCTAAATAGGATTTAAACTTTCATAATTCTAGACAGGATCTTAACATAGCATCACGTCACTTACTAATCTATATGTTCAGGACTTTTATGGTGCTTGTACAATTATGGGTCCATCCATCTAAGAGCTCGAGCTTTTAGATAGGATTGCCACACAAATAATTTGGTGCTCTTCACACAATCTGAATTCTGATGCACACACTCAATTTGAGGAATATATTTGGACATCTTGAACAACCATTTATAATAAAAATATGGTTAGGTGGATCTGTGTTAATCCAAATTTCTTATTTTCAACTTTATCTTTAATCATTATTTTTCAAATGACCATATATTACATATTTTAAAATAAATATTATGCATTATAGCAATGAATGATCGAGGTTGATGTCTTATCATTAGATTCGTCTAGCTTGTCATCCATGTGGCAACCCAAGTATCCATAGGAATTCTCCAAAGCATTTTAGTTAGCCCCGTTGAGCCGATTTGAAAGCTAGGATGCGCAAACCAGAAGTAGTTGACCTATAGAGTCAAAGTCATCTATCAGCCCGATGATCTTGGTGACCAATCCAAATCGAGCATAATGTCTTCATGGTAGAGGCAACTCGATCCCTTCATCTAAGTGTGCACGTGGCTTCAATGATTCCATCATGTGTTAAGTGATTGCGGCATGTCCGGCAATTGTAACGCCACGTCAACAGTTTGTTATGGTATGATTATGAGTTTATTGGATATAATTTGTTGAAGATGCAAGATCCCAACTATGAAAAAGCCTGAAAAGCCCTCCATAAAAAGCAAATTAAGTAGTAGAGGGTCTGTTCAAAGCTAACCCGGCAAGTTATCTAACTCTCGCCATTTGCTTTATAGATCTGTTGCGGCCAATCGCTTCATCGTCTGATCGCCGGGGAACGAGCACCTGCAAAAAAGGAAGTCCACACTGACCGGAGACGGCTCCGACGGGGACCCTCCGACGGTCAAGTTAGAGAGGTGACTGGACAACAGTGAAATGAAGACAGAGAGCTCAATCGAGAGAGAGAGAGAGGAGCGAGCCTGTGGTTTCAAAGTCGAGAAGTGGAGATTCCTTGCACTATTGCCTTCCCCGATTTATATAGTGGAGCACGGTATGGCGCCGTCATTAATGGCGCGGACAATTGAGGAATTGTCAACTCACTGTAGACTGTCAGAGTCGCCGTAAAAGTGTCATATCGCCGTGGGGCTGTCAAATCACTAGGGTTGACAATGCCCCAGACAGGACAATGCCCCTAGGTGGCAGTGCCGCATGTTGCTGTCAGGACTGACAAGCTCTGGCGGCTGTACGGCGATCGGAGGAGTCGACCGACCCTAGGTCGGTGGCCAGCTGAGTGGTGTCGGGTGGAGATTTGGGTCCCTCTGTTGGTCGGCGAGTCTTACGTGAGTCGGCCATCAGACTTCCAGGTTCAGTCGGTCGGAAAAAATATGCCCGACCGACACATCCTCAGTCGGTTATGGGCCGTTAATTGGCCGGTGATGGCGTCCGTCAGTCGGTCGCTCCGGCTGTCGGTCGGTCGGTTGGTCCCTCCGGCCATCGGTCGGTCGGTCGGTCCCTCCGACCGTCGGTCGGTCAGTCGGTGGGTATTCTCCAACAAGATCCATGGAGACAATCTATATCAGTGTCCCGAGATCGACAACAAAAAATTAGCTTTATTCATGGAAAAGAATAAAGATAAGCTATGAGGCTCAGGAGGAACAATCATCAAGCATCAATCCAGCCAACCCCAGACGGCTTCCCATGCCACCCCTCGAGATCTCAGTCTTTACAGTAAGCCACGGGAGCTGTTGATGCCAAATTATTTATTCTACTTGCCTAACAAGCACAAGCCCTAATAATGGCGATGCAACACTTGCAATAGCAGACTAGTAACCCCTCTCCTTACTCGCTACACCACCAATATGCCTTAGCACAAGATAGTAGCTGCCATTGTCTTAAATGCCATAGGCATGGCTAGGGGCATAATTGTGCTTCTTCTGGCACAAGTTTCAATTTTGATGACTCTTCTCTATGTCGTCTGAAAGAAATCTTGCAAGAAAAAGGCTGACATCCACCATGAGATTGAGGAGATGCACCAACACATTGAAGTCTTGTGAGAGCAAAAGGCCAAAGTAGAAGATGATCAAGAGGTAATTAGTTATCCTCCCTTCACCAAGGAGATCCTAGAAGAGCCTCTGCCAAAAAGATTCAAGATGCCACCATTTGAGCAATATGATGGCACCAAAGACCTAATGGACCATCTAAGGAGAAAGCATGGCTGAAAAGGAGGGGTCGATATATGACCTTGGAGCCCACCTTCAAAGTTAAAGAGGTACATCCCCTCGATGCTCCCAGGGCCTAGATTATGATGGAAGTTCAAAACCGGGGTGTTAGAAATTTATTAAAGAATATATGTTCATGGATCTCGTGCAGAAGATTAGAATACAAAAAATAAATTATTCATCAATAGATTCTAAAAAAATAATAATAATAATAATAATAATCAATTATGCCTTGAAATCTATGAGCAATCATCAATAATCATTATATCAGTATCTTGCAAAAGAAGGAAACAATAATGCAATATAGATCTTCCTCTCCATCTCCACCTTATGCCCATCTCCTCAATGGAATAGGTTCGCCCTAGGAACGCAAACAACTTAATGTCTTAAGATTTCTCTACAAATGGATATATATAGGAGTGGAATGGGGATTTAGCTTAGTTAGTAATGCTAATGGGTCCATCCATCATAGAACTCATTAATCAATCAAACCTACACCGTTATCTGCTATATCACGTGATTAAGACAATAGGACCCAAATAATATGATCACAGACAAGCATGGGCTCCTTAACCAAATTCATTCAAATAACAACTTAGCTCATATTTTAGTAACAAATCAAAATAAGAAAATTGGTCTAAAATCAATGAAAGCCCACCTTATGAGAATTTCCAACATTCTCCTATTTGGGTGACATTGATTAAGGCCTCCTTTTTGTTATTTAAGAAAATATATTTATTATATATATATAGTTTGAAAACGACTCCCAAGTTAAGTGTACCTCACATGGCCACATCTACAAACATTCTAAATGAATAACATCTTTAATCAAAATCTGACCCGCTAAAACCACTAACATTGAATCGTAGCAATCTTCATACCATTTATCGATATAAGACCACTCTATGGTTACAAATATTAGTAATCTCACCGACATGGATTCCAATGATATAGTACGTGTAGTGCGAATTTTATACTTATGTGATCAAATCATACAAAACTCATCATCAGTCCACTTTATGGTTTCAAATGAAACCTTTTTATGCTTTCCAATGAAAGCTACAGCAATTTTCAACTTTATGTCATAATTTCATCATGTCTCAAGATGAGTTCTTTATGTCTCAAAACGAAGAATGATATCAATGATATCAATTATAATATAAGCAATATTTTCATACTTAAGCAATACCTTTATGCTTAAAACTTCGATTCAATCAATGCCTTTATGTTTAAGCAACACTTTTATACTTAAGACTTTCATTTAAACAACATTTACAAATGATCATATGTGCACAAATACAAATGCAATATTTTATTATAAAAATAATAAAAAATATAAAAGCTTTATTACATCCATATGATGTTCAATAAAAAACAATGCTTCCACTAATCAAGCGTATCAAAAGATTTCAATAAATCCATATTTTTCATATGTTTAATGAAACAGTGAATCTAAGTCAAAGGATCAATGGGTCTATAACTATTGCATTAGTTTCTACATGTTCAATTACAATATCTTTCTTTTAATCAAATCTCTAACTGTCAAATATTTTATCTCTATATGAATAGAGATGCTGCAAATTTTTGTTATTCTTTCAAAAGAATATAGCTACACTATCACCATAGTAAATCTAAAGTGATTTCGAGATAGAATCAATAATAATATATCTTAGAATAAAGTTTCTAAATAAAATTGTATAAGTTGCAGCTCCTAACATGCTATAAACTTTGCCAGCATAGCACAAAATGCTACAAGTATTTGATTTTAAATCTTTTAAAAAAATAGCAATTTAGCTCTGATCCTACCACCATCAAAAAATATAATAAAATCATATTTCAAATTATCCATTATCCATACAATCAGTAAAATTCATAATCATAATATTCAATTACCTCAAAATAATCAGATTTTCAAAAGTCAGCATTCATCAAACCATACAGTAGTTGAATAATGCACATTCCTTATGGATTCTTTTCTATATTATTCTTAGGATATTGATTTTTTCAGAATTTATCTCTCTTGACCATATGTATGTCTTCAAGTTTATAATTATGCATACCAAAATCATTCAGCATACCATCAATGTGAGCTCTCCAAGATAGTCCTAATATATCACAGACTATTTCTATGAATCTTAAAATCAAGTATAAATAAAGCTTCTTTAAGATCTTAGATAGTATAGTTTGATCTTATACAATAACAGAGTCACTACTAACAAATAAAATATCATCCATATATAAGATAAAGAAGAGAAATTACTTTCACTGACCTTAAGATATATATATTGATGTATTTTATTATTTACAAATCTCAAAAAATACTCAATGTCATCAACTTAAGATATCATTTTTTTGTATGACTACTATCCCTTATGTCCAAATACCATATGTTCTTTTTCACTCTCAATAAAATCTTATAGTTGATTTATATAAAATTTTTTGGATGAAGCTCTAGGTCAAAATGGATTACTAATGTCATGATTATACTTAAAAAATCCTTACAAGAGACTAAAGAAAAGCTTCATTAATTATAATTTATGCCTCTTTTATGTACCATTATGCAACCAATCTGACATTGAAGTATTTAATATCACCTTTAGAGTCATTCTTAATTTTAAATGCCCACTTAGACTTTATAGGCTCAGACCCTTCAGGTAATGATACCAGATCTCATACTTTATTTTTAACCATAAACTGCATCCCATCATACATAGCTTCAAGTTACTTAACTGACTAGGAACATATAATAGTTTGATCATATAAGACTGAATTAACTTTTAACTATATAGATAATGCCATAGTCATTCTCATCTAAATAAATTAAATGATCATTAGGAATAATGAGTTTTTCTTTTTTTTTATGTGATTTCTTTACTGGTACTTCATTAAATGACTATGGTGGTGCTATAATCGATTCATATATCTAATATTGCTTTCTTACTATCTTTTCAGGATGAAATATGATATTTTTTTGGATAATAATTTTTTTCTTTAATATCATATCTTCAATATAAGAGAATCTGTAATCATCCTGTTGGGTATAAAATACCCTCAGCCGAAGTTCTTGACAGGATTGACCCTCTCAGGACTCCTCCAGCTTTCGACCGCAGATGGTATCTCTCCGGACTTCTCCAACAGTCGGATTCCCACAGTGCTGACTGAATTCTCCCGACGGACGAACTCCCACTGCACCACCCGAGCTCCTTCAACATGAGTTCCCCCAGTCATCTATTAAGCCGCCCCAAGTGCTCACTGAGCTCCGCCGCCAGCCGACTTTCTACAACTATCAGCTGTTCTCCGAATCCCTTTCAGACTTCTTCCAGCCAGGTTCAACTCCAATCCGAACTACCCCGGACTTCGTCAATGGCTGAACTTCTCCAACGGTAGATTCCTCAACTACCAGATTTCATCCAGACTCCTACGGGAGCCGGACCTCGTCCCCGACTCCGGCTGTAAGTGAACTTTGCCCGAACTCCTACGGGAGCCGAGCTCCACCCACGACTTCACTTACAGGTAAACTTCGTTCGGACTCCTACGGGAGCCGGACTTCACCCACAACTCCAATTGTAGGAAGACTCCGTCCGGACTCCTACGGGAGCCGGGCCTCATCCCCGACTCCGGCTGCGGGCAGACTTCGTCCGGACTCCTACGAGAGCCGGACTCGGTCTCCGACTTCAACTGCTGGTAAGTTTCGTCTGGACTCCTATGGGAGCCGGACTTCGCCCCTGATTTAATTGCAGGAAGACTTCGCCCGGACTCCTACAAGAGTCGAACTTCGCTCGGACTTCTACGGGAGTCGGACTCCGTCCGCGACTCCGGCTGCAGGCAGACTTCGTTCGGACTCCTACGGGAGTCGGACTCGGTCCCCGACTTCAACTGCTGGTAAATTTCGTCCGGACTCCTACGGGAGCCAGACTTCACCCCTAATTTAAGTGCAGGAAGACTCCGTTCGGACTCCTACGGGAGCTGGGCCTCGTCCCCGACTTCGGCTACAGGCAGACTTCGCCCGGACTCCGCCCGCGACTCCGGCTGCAGGCAGACTTCGTCCGGACTCCTACGGGAGCCGGACTCGGTCTCCGACTTCAACTGCTGGTAAGTTTCGTCCGGACTCCTACGGGAGTCGGACTTCGCCCCTGATTTAATTGCAGGAAGACTCCGTCCGGACTCCTACGGGAGTCGGGCCTCGTCTCCGACTCCGGCTGTAGGCAGACTTCGTCCGGACTCCTACGGGAGCCGGACTCCGCCCGCGACTCCGGCTGCAGGCAGACTTCGTCCGGACTCCTACGGGAGCCGGACTCGGTCTCCGACTTCAACTGCTGGTAAGTTTCGTTCGGACTCGTACGGGAGCCGGACTTCGCCCCTGATTTAATTGCAGGAAGACTCTGCCCGGACTCCTATGGGAGCCGGGCCCCGTCTCCGACTTCGACTGCAGGCAGACTTCATCCGGACTCCTATGGGAGCCGGACTCGGTCTCCGACTTCAACTGCTGGTAAGTTTCGTCCGGACTCCTACAGGAGCTGGACTTCGCCCCTGATTTAATTACAGGAAGACTCCGCCCGGACTCCTACGGGAGTCGGGCCTCGTCCCCGACTCCGGCTGCAGGCAGACTTCGTCCGGACTCCTACGAGAGCCGGACTCCACCCACGACTCCAATTGCGGGAAAACTCAGCTCGGACTCCTACGGGAGCCGGATCTCGTCTCCGACTCCGGCCGCAGGAAGACTCCGTCCGGACCTCGTCCCCGACCTCAACTGCTGGAAGGCTTTGCCCGGACTCCTACGGGAGCCGGGCTCCTCCCTCGACCTTGACTACTGGTAAACTCCATCCGAACTCCTAAGGGAGCCGGACTTCGCCCCTGACTTTGATTGCAGGTAGACCTCGCCCAGGCTCCTACAGGAGCCAAACCTTGTCTCCGACTTCGACTGCGGGAAGACTCCGTCCGGACTCTCACGGGAGCCGGACCTCATCCCCAACTTCGGCTGGAGGAAGACTTCGTCCGGACTCCTACGGGAGTCGGACTCCGGGCTCCTCTCAAACAGGTAGCTAACCACCTCTCTCCGTCAGACACTCCAGCCAAACTTCAGTCGATAGGTCTGCACTCCCTGGCGTGACGCAGTAACGACCACGATCCTGCTCCACTTCCTGCGACGGATTTCGCGCGGCCCCATCACTCCCTGGCGGGCCGCAGTAACGGCCATGACTCTGCTCCACTTCATGCGACGGATTCCGCACGGCTCCATTACTCCCTGGCAGACCGCTATGATGTCCACGATCCTGCCCCACTTCCTGCGACGGATACCGCGCGATTCTTCCATCCTCTGGCAAGTCGCGACAACGGACGCCGCTCCACTCCCCGCGACAGACTCCACGTGGCATGTCTCGGTGATAGCCATGATTCCACCCCACTACTCTTCACAACAAACTTCTCCTGACTCTGGACAGCCCACTGCCAGACGGTTACAGACATCGCTATCAGTCTATTGCTCTCTCCGCCTATAAAAGGGAGACCCCAGATACGTTATTCTTTAAGCTCTATTTTCTATTCCAAAACTCTCCTAAAATTTTCGTTCGAGTACTCCATTCTTATTGAGGCAGAGAACTGACTTGAGCGTCGGAGGGTCTTGCCGGAGTAACCCCACCTCCGATTTAGACTTCTTTTACAGGTCCCGACCGCGACCGCGACTCCCTCGACTCCAGCTTCTCTGGCGCAGGTAGATTTTTACACCAACACATCCATATCAGACTTTAGAAATTTGACATGATTAGACTCAACAATCTTTATACCTTTATCAAGACAATAGAATCTATATCGTTTAAGATTATATAAATAGCCAATTAAATAACAAGTAATTCTACTCCAAACTTTTATGCTTGGATTATACATTTGAACTTTTATAAGATAGTCCAGACATGAAAATGGTTAGTACTAGACTTCCTACCAACCAATAACTCAAAAAATATCCTATAAACTGTCTTATTAAAAACTCTACTTAAGATATTGATGGTAGTCTTTAGGGCTTTATCCTTGAGATATCATGATACATTGCACCCATTCATCATACTTCTAATCATATGCTTATAAGTGCAATTACTCCTTTCAGTCACATCATTTTATTCAAGAGTTTTAGGCATGATATATTGAGCAACTATTCTTTTTGAAACTATTATCCTTTTCTTATTATGTATAGAACTCTTAGGATATGACCGATATACCATATTAGTACTCTTATCCTTTTTCCTAAAATATTAAAATTCTTGAAAAAAATAGAAATAAATTTGTTCACATTCCATTTATCCCTCTATGTAATATATATGGTTTTAAATTAATTATATTGCATAAGAAGAGAATTAAGAGCTTAATGAGCAAAAATGATATTAGGGATAGGAATCTCAATCTACTAAGCTTAGATACTATATTCTCTAGTTTTATAACGTAAGCCCTAACACCATCATGCCATCATATCTCAAATTGATTAATTTATCTGTTAGCTATCCAACCTTTGTCCTATCAAATTCTACATACCTCCTACTAATGAGTTAAAGAATTATTTATAATCACCATTCTTAAGTATAATATTCAGATTGATGTTAACAATTGACTTCTTCATGATTTTCAAGCTAAGATGATTCACTCTCTGTCACCTTTTACAGATAGTTTGTGTTCTATAGTACTCTCACTAATAATCTAAGATGGAGAATCATTATGTAGCATAACATCTAAATTTCATCAAATACAGTGCTACCATAATTTCACGTTTTCATATTTTATAATTTATTACAATCAGAGTCTTAATAGGAGCAGTAATATTACTGAATGTAGAATGCTGACTGCTAAACAATCTTTATGCAGTTAATCAACAGCCAAATATGAGCAATTTATATGCTTAAAAAACTTTATAAGTATCATATCAATGAGAACCCTTGGTGCAATGCCATAAATTTTTTTAAAAAAAGAAGTGACCTACATAAGGTATCTCTCTCCAATAGATAATATTTATTCAATACAAAGGTGCTAACTACTAAACAACCTTTATGTAGTTAATCAATTGATAAATATGGATAATATATATGCTTGAAATTCTTTATAAGTATTATTTTAATGAGAACCCTCAGTGCAATGCTATAAATTTTCTTTGGAAAGAAAGTTATCCACATAAGGTATCTCTCTAGTGTCCAGTGAAATCAACTTAGCAAAGTATCATCCACTTTCAGAGATTCATCTATTTTGATAGAATGAATTCCTAGATAATGCACACTTATTAATCACAAAATATTTCACTTCAAAATTACAACACACAATAAATTTTTTTTGAGGGATGATTGTATGTAATAATTTCGCAATGCTTTTCAATCCCTTCAAGAAATCATATAGAAGAATCTTGTAAATCTCAGTGAATAGGCCACTTTGGTGGTCACTATCTAATGAAATCAATAAATTTTCAATTAGGGATCAACCAATCATACCCATAAATCCATTTATCCAACTTAATGCACCAATAGCAAGCAATCAAATAATGATTAATATATCTAATTTTATGAAATATTATATAGAGGGATCCTGCAAATCTCAACAAATGAGCGACTTAGGTAGACATCATCTATTGAAATTTACAATCCTCTATATTAGAGATCAACCAACCATACCCATAAATACATTCATTTATCTTGATACATCAATATCAAGCAATCTGTCAAATAATATATCTAATCTTTTTAAACACCAAATAGAGGAATACTGCAAATCTCAATGAATGGGCCACTTTGGTGGTCACCATTCAATAAAATCCACAATCCTTTTAATTAGAGATCAATATCAAAATATATCATTATCAAACCAAATGTGAGAGCACAAAAATTTTTAATGATATATTTAAGAGTCCTTATGCAATTAAACTGTAATGCAAGGATCATAACATAATAATCAGTTTAATATTATGCAATAAACTTTAGAACAGGGACTAAACAGCAATACAAATACTTAAATTCATAATGAAGTCTCATTTTAGGGGTAAAAGGTTAATTTTCTGAGGACCATTATTAGAAATAAACTTTATTAGGGACTAAGCTATAATAAAGAGATCTTTATATAATAAAATTACACCATGGGGATCCTTTTTTTTTTGAAGGACTGAAATCAAATATTCTATTCTGTAGGGACTAAAATGCAAAATGTACTTTATAACTTTGAATTAGCAAATCAGGTTCGGATTTCAGGTTGAAACCCAAAACCCTTTAGTGGGTTTTCTCATCCGATTGATCGGTGAAGAAAGGGGCCAAAATTGATGCCCCTCTTCACTTAATATTGGTCTAACGACCCTCTTCCCATTGGCCTCTCTCTGATCACCGCCTTCGTTCGCCACCTCTCTCCGCTACCGATCACCGGCAAAGTCGAGATCCGACGAATCTTTTTTTTTATTTGTTTTGATATTTTAAAAGTGACGGAAGGAAAGGGAGGGACGGTGCCCGGCACCAAGACCCATCAAGGTCACTGTCACCTACCCAGATAGTGCTGCTGGCTAGATGGCAGCCTGCGATGACGACATGGAAGGAGAAGGGCGTAGTGGTGGGAACCGCCGTCCCTCACCTCTCTTTTTTTTTTGATCGATGATGGGAGGAAGGGAAATAATGGGGAGGAACTGGCACCGATCGCCGTAGGTGGCGCCACGTCGAATGACCGCTCGTGGAAAGAGGAGGGCACGACGTGGAGAAGCCACTGGCCCCCATACCCTTTTTTGTTTTTTTGATTGGATCCTTAGATCTGGATGGGATCGCTGACCTTTCACCGTCGGCTTGTCCCGATCGCTTGTCGGAACTCCTTCCATGCTGGCAACTAGTCCACCAGATGGATGGAAGAGGAAGAGAAGAGGGGATGGGCCTTGAAGAGATCCGTCCCTGTTCCTCTTAATTTTTTTTATTCAATTAAATTAATTCTTTATTTTGATTCTAATCTCCGGTACAACCATTGATTTTGATTCTAATCTTTTACAAAATCTAGGTTCTGATACCAATTGTTAGAAATTTATTAAAGAATATTTTTTCATGGATCTCATGCAGAAGATTAGAATACAAAAAATAAATTATTCATCAATAGATCTTAAAATAATAATAATAATAATAATAATCATACTTTGAAATCCATAAGCAATCGTTAGCGATCGTTATATCAGCATCCTGTAGAAGAAAAAACAATAATGCAGAATAAATCTTCTTCTCCATCTCTATCTTATGCCTGTCTCCTCAAAGAGAATGCAAACAACTTAATATCCTAGGATTTCTCTACAGGCGGATATATATAAGAGTACTGGAGTGAAGACCTAGTTCAGTTAGTAATGCTAATGATCCACCCATCACAGAGCCCATTAATCAATCAGATCTACACCATTATTTACTATATCATATGACTAAGACAATAGGATCCAAATAATATGATCACAGGTTAGTATGAACTCCTTAATCATTCATTCAGATAATAACTTAGCCCATATTTTTATAACAAATCAAAATAAAAAAATTGGTCTAAAATCAATATATAGAAGCTCATCTTATGAGAATTTCGAACATGGGGATCTCCACCAACTCTGAAGATGAAGACCTTTGCTAACAAGAGGGACTAAAACAAATTTTGCTGGTTCCACAAAGATCACAGGCATGATATTGAAGAATATCTCTAGCTAGGGAATGAGATTAAAGTCCGTATTTGATGGAAACATCTCTACCACTACATTGGCAATCAATGGTAGAGTAAGGGTGGCAGCGGATCGGATATGGATTGAATCAATCGGTATCCATACCTGCCCTATAAATAAAAAATTCATATCTGTACCCGCTTCATCCCCATCTCGGATCGGATCGAGCTCCAAGATCAGATTGGATTAGATTGGATATACCCAAAATTTCTATATAATTTTTTAAAAAAGAAATATTTGTGCAATGGAATAAAGCCCTATAAATTAAAAATTTTGTAACTAAAGAAGAATTCTTTTCAATCAAAAATCCCCAACCCTACAAAATATCATGCTTCTATGAAGATTAAGCTCTCAAAACCTTAAGGACCCAACTCACACCATCACAACTCGGATAGAATCCCATATACTTGAGAAAAAAAATCCCAATCGAAACCTCGGAAACCCCTCTAATTTCTCTCAAGTGCTCTCCTTTCCCACAAATCTCTAAAAAAAGATAATGAAAAAAAAAAGCAAAAAAAAAAAAAAAAAAAAAGACAATCTATGCGGGAAAAGAACTTATATCTCTTTTTTTTTTTTCTCCTTTTTTCTTTGTTTTCTTTGATTTTTTGTTTATTGTCTCTCAATTTTTTTTTTATTTTTTCCATCCTCAAGAGTCTCAATTGGATGGGAGGCTTGGAGTGGCCGAATATGGAAGCTCAGCACGTAGAGTGCTAAGCGGAATGGGCAACTCCCAAATAGGCGAGACAACAACAGTCCACTCGTCAGGGTGTTCGCCCCCATCCATAGGGGCGCTTCAAGAAGCATAAGCTCATGATCAAAAGGTCAAAGCAACATAACCAAATTGTGGAAAGATCAAGATCATCGGATAAGCTGACCCCCTGGTAGTCAAGCTCTAATATTCTCAGGCTGGCCGCAGTAAGAATTGTTAAATTGAATTTTGTACCTTATGTTACTAATAAACAATAAAAATTTGTTACCCTTGTCCAAAGTAGCATTTTGAAAGGTTCAAGTATGATTAACCCATAGAGACATCCCAGAAGTGCCTATGACCTATATTCCGTAAGCCTAACGGTCAGAAGGCTAAACTCTAGGTACTCCTATAGAGACACCCCGGAAGTGCTTGGAATCTCCGTTTTATGAGTCAATACGGCTAAGGAGCAAAATCTGAAGAGCTGAACTCCAGATACTCCTACGGAGACACCTTAGCATTGGCTGGGGCCTCCAAAAAGTCTTAAGTACAAACTAGTCTTGAATGGAAGAAAGTATGCTTATTTAATCATCCCAGTATTACCGACTAGAAAAGTAATCAGAAGTTGGCTCTTCGACATGATGTTGAAAGCCTCATTCTCATGAAAGATTTATGAGGGCGTTATCCTATAAAAAGGAGAGAGGAAGATTAGCATAAAGAATCGCCCCCCTCAGAGGAGAAAATGCCAGAAAACCACCACACTAAGATGGCCAAAGATGATTCAGAAAGATGGACTCTTTGATCCTTATCTGTTGCCTTGTAGATCAATGAAGGCGGTTCCATATCAGCATTTCAGTATCAGCAGCAATATCATCTAAAAGAAGGAAAACAGACCGCTGCTGCGTGGCCATCCAACCAGCGCGTGCCGAGAGACAAAAATCAGGAAGCGAGCGTCTCCCCGGTCCCGCAACCCCATGATGGGAGGAGGGATGCACGTGCACCCTAATAGAAGTGGTCCTGAACAACATCTTTTTTTCCGAGATAAGTACCATAGGCGGGCCCCATGCCCTTCGGCCAATGCCTAACGGATCTCCATCTGTCCGCAGGCCCTCTGGCTCATCTATAAAATGCATCCCCCCCAGCCTCTCCTCCCTCTCCATCTCCCTAACGGTAGTTGTAATCACCACCGGTAATACAGCAAGTTTCAAAAATGTCAGGTGTTTGGGTGTTCAACAAGAAAGGGGTGGTCCGCCTGGTCGAGGTCCCTGGGGCTGAGCCAAGCAGCCGTCGCAAGGTCTTGGTGCACGTCCCCACCAACGAGGTCGTCACCTCGTACGAGATGCTCGAGCGGAAGCTCGCGCCGCTGGGGTGGGAGCGATACCACTGCAACCCCGATCTCGTCCAGTTCCACCAGCGCTCCTCGGTTCACCTCATCTCGCTCCCCAGGGACTTCTCCAGGCTCACCTCGGTGCACATGTACGACGTCGTCGTCAAGAGCCGCAATGTCTTCGAGGTGCGCGATGCATGATCAAAAATGCTTTGAAGACTACTGGTGTTGTGGATCATGCGTTCCGCTTCCTTCTATATATATATAATGAAATAAGCTTGCTTGCTCGTATCGTAATACTAGTTACACTAAGATATCGACACCTTGATTTGTGTTAGTCCAGTCTATTGCTTGCAGTGTTTGCAACGCTTCAGGGACGCATGAGAGAATGCTTTGTAAAATTTATGTTAAAATTATAAGGATGATTGCTTTTGCTACTTAACTTAGGATCGTTTTATCTCTTAGGGCTGTGGTAATTGCTTCAGAATGTCTTTTTCACATCTTCACATCATCCTAACACCATAACTGGGGACTTACTTGAGCATCCCTATATGTCCACATGGAAAGGCATGCGTTGACAATTAGGCTTTTTTGTGCTGTGAAAGAAAATCCTTATAAGAAGACTGGATTAGGCCATGTAGCATTATCAGAACGGAACTCTATTACTCAGAAACGAAAGGAAAAGAGGCACAATCTGAACACCTGCACAATTTCCTTTTTTTATTTTAATTTTATTTTCATGAATTTTTATTAGCTTAAGGTACTGCTAACTAAGAAAAATGGGACAAGGAAAAAAAATACCAGAATTGTGCTTCTTTATGGTATCGATGACTTCGGTTTTATACAAATACACGTGGTATCGATCTTGAGTTGGTTGGCTTGCAATTGATCTATATAAAAAGTGACAATAATTGGGTTGAGAGGATACTCCATTACTCATTTTGGCAGTGTTATTGTGGCCGAGAGTGGAGGGGGAATATCCTGTTAACCCAACAGAGACAGACTCTTAAAATTGTGGGGCATACTCTGCTTTCCTGACAGATAGACTGCGAAAATGATGTTTTCGGCCTTCAAGCTGGTAGAAAGAGGTCCCGCAGTAGAAGGGGAAAGTGCTCTCATTGGACAATTACGTTTGTAGTTGTTGACAAAACAAATTGCATTCAATCGCTAACAAAAGTGTGATGACATCCAGATCAACTTATTGTTGGTTGTTTTAATTAGATTTGTCCGTCGATCCTGCTGCCAGACACATAATATGTACACACACGCTCACATACAGAGAGAGAATTGAGTTTATGGTACCTTAGCTGGTACAAAACAGACCATAAACTGGTACAGGACAAAGACGATAGTTACATTACTGTCTCTGCATGGTACTGTTACCGTCCCCTCTTTAACAGTAGCCGTGGAGCCAGCATCTCTATTCAGAAGAAGGTTGGACCTCGAAGCTTATAGGTTCCAGTCACATCACCTGCCGTCCATCCCCAGAGAGAGGTTTTTGGTTTGTAGTCCGAGCTATTTGTTCTCTGATAGAAAGTGTGATTTTTCAGCAACATATATAATCACCAAAATATTTGATAAAATCTCTGCTTATATTTATTTGTTTCCCCCACACGGTGAGATGATGAGTTTTAATCTCCATGAGAACTAATGGATTAGAGAGGCTTCTGGTTTGATCATAAGCAGATTGAATGCTCACTGTCATCCACCTCACTTTTCTTGCTCTTGGTTTTGTTTTTCTTTTTCTTTTCATTTTAATTGATGAATCTATTTAAGTTTGTCCATGGAAGCTCAATTAAACTCTTTCAAAAAAAAAGAGAGAGGATTTTTTGCAAGTATATCTTCTTAAACATTCAAATTTATATGAATATCCTCTCAAAATAAATATTTACATATATACCTTCATAAAATATTTATTTTAGTATACCTTCTTATCAATATCATTTAACACCGTTAAAAAACTAACAATTTAAAATTTAAATGACTAAAATATCCTTATGGGTAGATTTACAAAATAAAAATTTATAACAATATATCTTTACAAATAGCAATTTTATGGGAGTATTCATGTAAATTTGAATGTTTAGCAAAATATACATATAAAAAAAAATTTAATTTAATTTTTATCTATTTCATCTAGATAGATGGGGACCCTCTTGCTCTGTAATATAATAATATATTACATAATATAATAACATGATAATGATATTATATAATATTTTATATATTAGAATACTATATTTTATTTTATTTTTAGGCAAGATGGGATGACTATATCCATTTTATAATAATATGATATGCCTTATATATTTTACAAAGATATTTTTATTAAAAATTTTTAAAATAAAATATAATAAGATTATAAATTCTCATTATTTCGTAATGTCCAAACCCACAACCATATCCATTCGGTACAAATATATAAGTTATCCATCTAATATCAGGTTTAGATACTTTTCTGCTTATTTTCTAGATAAAATAATTTTGATCTATCAATTTGATAAAAAGATTATTTTATCTATTTAAATCAATAAATAAAGTATATTCATCAATTAGTTGTATATGTTAATTTTTTTTCATTAAAATAAAGAAAGAATTAGCAAACCAAGAGAGACGTATTACATACAAAAAATTTTAATTTAGATTTTTTTGCATGTATATCATTCTAAACATTTAAATGTACGTGAATATCCTCATAAAATTATTATTTACATATATACCGTTATAATTTTTTTTACACATTTATTCATAAAGATATTTTAGTCATTTTAATTTTAAATCATTAATATTGAACGGCGTTAGATGATGTGGGTACAGATGTAAAAAAAATATTTTATGATGATATATATGTAGATATTAATTTTGAAAAAAATTATATATATATTAAAATATTTAGGAGAATATGTATATAAAAAATTCAAAAAAAAAACTTTAGCTTTAGTTTATCATTGACGGTGGAAAAGAAATAAAAGCAAATTAAGCCCCTACAATCGATCCAAGCAAACCAAACGCGACTCAAATTTAGCACTGGGGAGTCGATAGGAGGTTGAAATGTCAAAATATTGGATCTTATCATTGGCATCCACACCGGGTGGATTTAAAGTTGTGGACCATCCTGGAGTACAGGTATCATTATGCCCAACCGAAATTAGGCGTCCCTCCGAAGTGGCAGCGGCCAGCTTCACTGCTTTTGCGAGGGCGACGTGGCGCAAAACCTTCCACTTGCTCCTCTTCCTCTTATTATGTTTCTGTGTGAACAATATTAAGCTTCTGTTTTTGACGAGAGGATGTGCCATTTATTTCGGAATCCGGACTCATCGCTGCTACACCTAATTGGATTTTATCTTTTGCATGTACAGCGAGAGTGGCATTGTTTGTGTTGGTTGGACTCACCTACCTCAGCCCGTTACCACCTTCTGTTCCAAATATACAACCTCCGCTTTTTATTATCTCCAGCAATGTTTAGGACGACCATCTATCAGAAAATGTTGATGTGGCATGTTCCTATTGCTTGGCTTTCCATGATCCCATTTATTGCATGCCTTTGGATAGGCACCATGGAGCTTAGTCCCTTGCAGAAGGATCCCTCTTTCTTTTCCCTTTTTTCTCTTTTTTTTTTTTTTTTTCATTCTTTGTTGATGAAGTGACGTGTGTTCTTGCAACTTATGCATGGTAGCTGCAAGTTGTTGATTCTTCATTAAAATTAACATGCTGTGAATCAGGACCACCATGTGCAAGCATAACATTTTCTATGAGTGAGTGGAATAATGTTGTTATTCGTGTTATGACAGACGTATTCTAACCATTTTATGACCATATATCTTGACAATGATGAAAAAAAATCTGCCAATTATCCATGGATGCAAACCATTGTACTGCCGATATTAGTTTTGTAGATTCCATCACCAATGTCATGCATCATTGTCATGCATGTTGGTTTCATCTATGATTTCGTATATAATGTCACTCTACTATCTCAAAATGACACAATTAATGCACTATTGATTAGTTCTCCTACCTTTTTGGTAAGTCAAACAAGACCACAAACCCTTCTACTTGTCACATTAGTCATCATTTTGAATTGCATAGAAAGCATACCCAGCTAGCTCATGTGCAAGTCACATAAAAGATGTAAATGGTTGATCAAAGGTGAGCAATAGATAGACGAGTATTAATGGGCGGTACTAGCACTTCCTGAAAACCATGTTTCTCCAAAAATCTTAGATCTTACCCATCATCTTTCACGACTCACTGACCTTAGAATTTTTCTTCTCATCTTAATTCGTCATCTATACAGAACCCCCCTTCTCTCTCGGCATCATATACATGTATTAAGAAAAGTTAACAAATGAATTCTAAAAAAGATTTGCGTGTGTTCTAAGAATTCATAAAGGAAGGTTGGTTTTCTTAGCTCTCCTTTTTAACTTATTGAGAATTATGTTATATCATAGAAATGAAATAATTAAAATATAAAATTTTGTTAAGGTATTGAGTGATTGATGGTGATATGGATGCTGATTTAAATGCCTCACTATTTGCTAAGTGGATAGCCCGCATCAATATTTCTATAAAAAAAATATTTTGTCCTAGTCTAGATCAAACTAAAATAATTAAAATAAATTCTGATGTTTATTAGTGTGGACAAATCTAGATGGGCTCAATTAGATAAATTCTAATACCTTCCACTTTCAGTTTTGATCTTCACCTTTATCTTATCTAAAACAAAATTAAAATTAGAAGCGTTAATTTAATTTGTGATCAACAGCAAGAGGAGTACCAAGATAAGTCCATACCCCATTTTCAATTGGAATCTGAGTAACATTTCCAGTTTGGGATCGAATATTATGTAGTATAGATCACTGAATGTCATATAGGATTTAAAAAGATTAATGCATTGGCTAGAATAAGCACAATAGCCCTCCTGATTCCCTTTAAATAGTGACAATCCTTCAATATAACTCTGGCAATAAGTAAGCTGTCATCCCACATTTGCAAAAAAAAAAAAACATGAGAAATATTACGACCATAATTATGAGGTTTGAATCCCCTGGAGCGTCCCTATATTAGTGACAATCTACAAAGCCCTCAACAGCATTTCAGAGTGAAGAATGGAAGGATTGGGGATAAGGGGCAGCCCTTTTAAGACCCATTGATGGTTGAAACCACTCAAACGGAGAACCATTTATGAGAATAACAAACCTTGTATTTCTAACGCTAATGAACTTATAGATTTTAGCCAAGATTTCAAAAATTAAATCAGAAAAAATCCTATTCCTTCTATTGGCCAAGATTTTAGCTACTATTTTATATATATAGAGTGTCTCATAAACTTCTGGGCCTAAAATCATTAATCCCCACGGCATTATCTTTCTTAGAGATCAAGGTTATAAAGGCATTTTTCCAAGAGGAAGGCAACCGATCGTGCTTTAAAAAAAAATAATAATAATAATGATGGCATGACTTACCTCTTTGCTGATTATAAACCAAACTTCCCTGAAATACAAGGACTGAAATCCATAAGGTTGCATTTGGTGTATCACCTGACAATCTTGGAAGGTAATATGGATTACCAGCAATGCCGATTATTGTGTTTGGTATACATAGGTAATGTCACAGTGAAATTACTAAAATTTTTGATTGACATATTTTGTATGGCAAGCAAATTACTAGTAATGTGAAATCAAATTTTCAAAATATCCCCAATAATTTTGTTCAGGTACTTTTTTTTCTCTAATGAGAAATGGTGGAAGTGGTGTGGGTGTGGTGGTAGCACGGAGAAGTGGTGGACCGAAGGGTGTGAGAAACTACGGGCACTGGGGGGTGAGGAGGGGGTGGGCGTGTGTGGAGGCGTGAGAGTGGTGGAGACGGGTGTAAAGGAGCTAGGTGGAATGGTGGGGGATAAGGGCGGAGGAGCTGCGGGTAGACAAAAAGAAATGGAGGAGCCGCAGGCCGGAGGCGCACGCGGAAGGAGATGAGGGAGGGGGGAGGGCTGGACAATGGGTTTTGTGTTATTTTTTTTAAGAATAATTTTATCTAAAATTTTTATTATAATATTATCAAAAAAGTGATAATCTGAATAGCCACCTCTCTCCAAGATAATCTGGATTAGACAATCTGAATTGCCAAGATAATCTAAATTACCATCTAAAAAATATACCAAATACAGTAATTCAGATTATCATATTAAATTATTAATAATTTGGATAGATTACTGGCTACTAAATGTAATCTAAGATCCTGAAGCTTTGTCAAGGGCTAACAACCCCTTCTATCTTCCCTTTTATAACAGTAGATATAAGCTGCTCCTTATACCCTATATAGACCATTCACTGGAGGGAGCAACCGGTAGGGGGAATTGGTCAATGGTAAACTCTATCTTCCTTGAAACGCTTGAGTCAAAAGTCTTCAACCTCCTGAATACTATCAACAATCCTCCCATCTGGACAAATAACCATGGAGATTCTATTTCTTCTTTTTGTCGTAATGGTGATCTTATGAAAAAAATCTCGTGTTAGTGCCACTCTCTTTTAGCCATTGAATCCTTGACTTTGGCCTCCAAAATATTTTCTATATAGAAAGTTTTTTGTTATACCATTGGATATAATTTGATACTTGCATATCATTTTATAGGGATAAACCACCCAGTTGAGCCTATTTTGCTTGAAGATCAAGAATCTCCTCTATAAGAAAAGGTTCCCCATCTTTTGTTTATTCCATTTTCTTAAGGCCTGCCTAGTATTATTCAGCATGAGAGTAACGGCTCCCGAGCCATTGCATCTCAATGCCCTCTCACAAAGAAGCCAAAACTTCTTAAAATGGAAGGAGTTAATACTTCTATGACGAGCATCTCTAATGGTAGGTGAGAGGAGGCAATGATCTATAGTCAATCTAGCTAAATGTCGCACCTTTGTTTAGGGATACAGACATACAGGCCCCACCACTGGTCTGATGCCAAGACACGATCTATCCTTTCCCACACCCAAGAATTCTCCAATTTATTATCACACCAAGTGACATGCCACCCTTCAAATCACAGATCCAAAAGGCCTGTAGTCTGAAGAAATTGCCTAAATTCTTTGATTTCCTATTTCATGCTAAAAGTTTTACCACCCTTTCTATCTTTAGCCTGGAGGATACAACTAAAGTCCCCCACTAAAAGTACAGGCATTCTAAAGGACAAACTTGATCAATTGAGTTCCACACTGCCCTTTTTCAAATACCCTTGATGCAAAGATAGACAACACCAAGAATTCAAGAAAGCTGGTCAGGCTGTGATATCACACCAAACACAACTTGCTTGGTAGAAAAAACAAAAACCATGTAACCTTCATCCAATATTCTCCAGATAATGATAATACACCCCGAAAGACCGTTAGCAAGAATGAAGAAAATATTCCATGCACATAGATCCATTATTCTCTGGAAAAAGAACATGGATCTACTAGAGATCCTAGATTCCAAAAAATAACAAACTTCAGCATTATAAGGACGAACCAATTTTTTAGCATAATTTTAAAAAGGGAAGCTTGGCAGCACCCAGATGATTCTAAGATAGAAGCTTCATAGTTAACAAGAAGGATTAGCTAAGGGCTCCCTATCCTTGAGAGAAACACCAGAGTATATATTTAACCATGGGCTGTACTTCTTCCTTGATCATATCAAAGATTCCCTCTTCCTCAGGGGCCTTCCTTGGGAAATTCGGAAGCCTCCCATTGGAAGAAGGTTCTCCTTTTTCGACAGCACTGGCACCCACAACACAATGAAGTATTTCAAAACAAACAAAATGAGGGAGTGTAGTGTTACCAAAAGGGTGTAAAACCCCATCTTCTGCTCCTGTTGAGGATTAGATTTGCTACTCTTGTTGTGAACAGAGTAGCTAGTACTTTCTTCAGTATAGCTTCCTTACAACTCATTGGATCCCCCACCACTAAGACTTTTGCCTGAGAAGGTGATTCTGATCCACTTGATCTGCTGGCCTCCTTCGCCTTTGGCAGAGATCTCCTTCTGTTTTCTCTCCTAACCTGCCCTCAATATGAAGCTGGATATGTGAATATCTATGGGACTATCTCCAGTGCCCAGGGACTGCTACCTTCTTTATTTAATTCTACCTCCATCAGGGCATGGAGCCCCATATGCTAGTACTGGGTCATATGTCCTGTCCAGCAACATATGGTTTCCTTGACACGCTTCATGTTGGAATCCAAGTGCCAACCTCCTGATTAAAAGCCGTGGAAGTTTTCTCCTCCACTTTCTTTCTACCACCAGAAGCTAATTTTGTGGACGCTGCAACCACAGTCGCCCTTATCCAGGAACCATAGATGGCCCTCCACCAGTAACATTCAGAACTTTCGCCTACTTCTAGTCATCCTGATTGTGCCTAAAAATACCATTAGCATAATAGATCTCCGGAAGCTCCTCATAAATAAACTCTTGCCATATGGTTTCCCTTTAACCTGAATTTTAACTCTCAAATAGATCTTCTTGGAGATATCAAGTTGAACATAGACTCTAGAGTTCTAGCAATATTATCTATCCATTCATCAAGGAATGGTAGACGCTCAGCTATTGAAGCAATTTTCAGGATTTTTTTCTTTCTCCTAAAGCCCTATAGGTGGATCCAGTAATCTTAACCAAACTTGTACCGCCTGGATATCATCCCTACTAGGCTCGAAATTTGGCATGTTCCATCAAGGGCAAGGAGTTGCCTCGCACGGGACTAAGGGCCCTTCGCTAGAATTCTTGCCGTCACTTCTTTAGAGGAAGATTAAAGAACTCATTTGGTTCATAGAAAGTAAAAGGGAGAAGTGTGATTTCTTTAAGTAGAGAAAGTCTCCCTTGTTTTGTTGAAGTTTTCAAAAGAGAGGGATTAAGAAAAAAATTTTCTCATGTAAATATAGTTCCTATTTCATAGGAAAAAATCCATTGGGGAGGTAGATATTTCGAAAATATTCTTTTAATATTCTTTTAATATTGCCCTTTTATGTTATATTATTTTATTTATATTAGTATAAATATTATATTAATATTTATACAAAGCTTGGGAGCAAAAATGTACAGTTTTGTATCTATTAAGAATATAATAGATATTTTATATAGTTTTTTTAAAAAAATAAATGCTCAACTAACTATAAGAATTACTTTTTTACGATCCATCAAATATACCAAAATTATTTTTTCAGACATTATATTTCTGAGAAAAGAAAATCAAGCATAAATTCTTTCCCTAAAAGCTTACCCAAGAGCAAAGCACAACATCGGTTGCAAGCCAAACCTATTTCTTGTTTTAAAAAAGACAAGAACGTAGGTGAAATGCTCCACTAGGACTTCAATCTCCTCCACAATTGCTTGTAACATTTTTCACTTAAATCTCCTGCCTCCTTTGACCACTTGGGACTAAGAATGCCCCTCCCAACCTTATGTTACCTTCTCATTGTTGCTCTTCCTTTGCAGAGATGAACTTCCTGCCTCCCTCATCACTCAATCCAGACTCCCTTATGCTTCAGCCTTGTATCCCTCTCCTTTCTTGGTCAAGATTCGGCCTCCAATCGAGCTCGTAGCCTCTTCCCCTTGATTCCAAAAAGGTTCAACAGGAACCCTAGTATGGTCACTCTCGGCCATTGAAGATCCTTTGGCTAGACTAACCTGCAACCCAAACATCAAACTGGTTGTTTGGAGGACTAAGTATATATTGTTTTAATGAAAAACCTTCATGCTTGTTAACTTGATCGCCACCGTTGATGCTGACGCTGTGTTTCTTTGCTGGATGACAAAAAGAAGGCAAATTGCAGACACTTATAATATCATCCTAAATGAGCTACTAGACTGTTGAAATTCGAGAATTTGGCACAAAATAGTGGATATTTGCAACTTAGGATGCATTGAAAGTTCATGCAATTAATTGATATTTTGATATTGAATGTAATAATATCAGGATCACATCATTAAATAATAATAATTCATACTTTCTGATCACCTTTAGCTTCGCTACCTGTCCCTTGGTTCCACCTTACCACATCCCCTCAACCATCCCAAGCAAGCGAATAAAAAGAACACAAGAAATCACCTCCATAACGACACCATGACACCAGCCTGCCACATGATCAATGTCATCACTGATGCAATCCAACCACCGGTTGCGTTCAAATCACCAAATTCTTCCAATCCTCGTCATACAAGTCCTGCTTTTCAGCACCATCCATTTCCCAGCTCAGAACTTTTAATCCTCCATGACAGTTGGAATTGGCATAAGACACGGAAATCACGTGGATAGACGTGTGCAAGAAAGAAAGTGGTATGGTGAAGCATTTTTCTTCCAATGTTTTGTGGCCCGCGGTCACCACCGTACCATCGGCATCAAGATAAAGGGGATCAGAACTGAAAAAATAAAAAAAAGAGTGGTTCCTCTGCCGATCTTCTACAGTCTTCACGTGAACGCTCCACGCCCGCGCCCACCGGTCCTTTGGCACTGTTCCGTTTCCACGTGCGGGTCTCCGGCCTTCACGTGAGCGCTCCACGCCCGAGCCCACCGGACCTTTTGGCACTGTTCCGCTTCCACGCGTTCCCACCCATTGGTTGCACCGCCCTCCACCTCGCTTTTCACGTGGTACACTGGCGCTCTTCCTGTTCCGTCTCGCTCCCTCCGTCCCACCTGCTGATGCCACCGAAACTAAACGGATCGACTTGGAACGGAATCCCCAGATTCGCAAACTCGCATGCAGTCGGAAGATGGGGATGTGACCAATGATTTGAGCCGGTACAGCAGCGACAATTAAGATGGAGAGAACCGAGACTCCTAAATATCTATGCAGCTTCCAGAAAAAATAAATAAATAAATCTAGATACCTTTCTTTATTAATGCGAAACGCATAGGTCCCGATCTGATGGTGGACAACAACATATGTCAAGAATCCGCGATCACTAATTGCTGCAGGTGTTGGAACTGGGCCGCACAATATGGGCCACGCCTCCGCCCAAGTCCGGCCTAAATGTTTCTAGGGGCTTGGAACAGGACTTTGGCCCGAATGTTTTGCGAAATGGTGGACCGAGCCAGGCCGGGACCCGACCCAAAATCCAATCGGGTCACTACCTTGTAGTTTGTGGCCTTCTATTAAAACACAGTTGTAATAAAATTGAGGTAAAGCACACTGCCTAACTACATTGAAGCATGTAGCCATCACTTGCTAACATATATTTTAATTTCTACATTTCTATTTTTTTATTTAAAATTTTAAATGATAAAAATTTTCTTTCTTTTCTAAAAAAATTATGATATCCTATGACCATATTATGACATATAGCGATCAAATTATAACTTCTTCCACATAAAATATCATAATTTTTTTCAAACATTATAAAAAAAATATTTTTATCATTGAGAAGTTATGAAATTTTTAAATGATAAAAATACCTTCATTTCTTATAATATTCTGTGTGCAGAAAGTCATAATTTGATTGTAGAATATTATATGACTACATAATTTTATAATTTTTAAAAAAAAAATAATATTTTCATCGTTCAAAATTTTAAATAAAAAAAATAAAATTATAGATATTAAATACACATTGAAAAATGATAGCTATATAACCTAATCAGATGAGACAATATATTTTTTCTTACACCAGATGTGCTGTACAAAAACTTACTCAATATTCATATGCCTCGTGGATCTTCAAAACCTACCATCCATCCATCAACTAAAGCTCATTAAGCTCATTGCTCACCTCAGCCCGCTTCCTCATCTCATCCCACTCATGATCCCAGCACTATGATTTCTTCCCCCACATCAAAACATCCCTCCCTCCCTCACACATGAAGTTACATGACAATCACAATCACATTGACAGGAACTTTGAGATGGTTCAAGAACAATCCTACCCGTTGATTGATGAACAGAGAACAAAGTGCAAAAGCAACGCTTCTACTTTAGTGTTTTAATCAAGAATACCACCATAAAGAATTTCAAAACATGAGCAGCAACGAAGCATGCTAAATCTTGATACGGTTGGTTCATGCCAAGTTACGTGCTGATGGAAGCAAGGGAAAGGAGTGCAGAAGTACCACTTATATGTTGAATTCGAAACGTGGATGCCATGACAAACGATTTTGACACATAATTGAGGCAGCAATCAAGCATGTTTTTGTTTCCCCTTCTTTTCTTTTAATTCCCGACTAAAAGTGATGATATATTGTGTTTTGACACTACAATCACATTTGCTGCATATCCTACACACACCTGGATAACAGTGAAAAGAAAAGTGGCTTCTGGATACAAGCAATCATTCAGCATCTTCAATTTCTTCATCTTCTGGTACACCACGGAGGTACAGCACATTGTTGCATCTGGCATGCCATAAATGAAATGGAGTCAGACGATCATGCCCAAATTACAAGAAGTCAGTACACGGGTTATATAATCATATGACAGATTAGCAAAAAGAAGTCCGCACATCAAATGATGCCATAATTTTATTTCAGCTTCTCACAGGTTTTATATCTTACAATTTTTTTTTTCACATTTTTTCTTTACTTTGTATACGTGTATGCAGAAGATCCCAAAGGCATTTATTTTGTTTTAATCAGAACTACTCTATCCTGACAAATAAGGCATGAGAATAACTTTTGAACCAGCTGACGCAACTTCTAATTGCAGATGTTATTTTTCTGAACATATAAATATAGAGCAAATACACTATGGGTAACAATTAATTACCTTATTAGTATCTCCCCAAGATTTCCCGAGAATTGCCCATCAATGTATTCTTCCGTGTTGGCAAGCTGCAGAGAAGGCTCATACAGTTAAATTAATCTAATTAATTCAGAGTACCATAATAACAGCACATGAAGAGTTGGCGGAATCACTAACAGAGTAACTTTAGGGAAAGTGATACCTGCAAGTTCATATAGGAATCTACTGAGACAAGGTAACCTGAACAGGTAGAAAAAAACATTGAGTTACATAACATAGGAGAGATAAAAATTGACATCATGCAACCATGATCATTTGCAGATATAAGACAAGAACATAAAAAATTCACCTTTGTATTCCATCCCCCACTTCAGTTTCACAATTACAGGCTTCCCAGTCAGGTTGTTCAAGAAAGGTTTCGGGTTAACAGGAACAGCCTGCAACATCAATAGAGACACAAGGTTGTTGAACCTTGATAATGAAGCAAGATAACTTATACCATAGAAAAAGGGCATATAGTCATTAAAGATAATGCTTTACACACTTAAGTAAACAAATTATTTTGTTAAATCAAGCTATTACTTTTTAAACTCCCCACCCTGACAAAAAAGGGGAAAAAAAGAAGCTATTGGTTGGGAGTTGGGATTCCAGACAGCATGGAAGTACGCCAGATGCCATGAATGCTGAAGTGTCTGAAACCCAGGGAATTTCCTACTCGTTCATATTTTATTTAATTAGGCAGCCAATATTAGTGGTTTTAAGTTTAAACCAAAAGCAAGAGTTTTGCCCGAAATGTTTTTACTTTTCAAGCCTACAAAATCGACACAAGATATAGCAGGCACATGGTCATTTCAGCTTGTACTGAATGAACCCACCTTGATGTTATCCAAAACAAGAGGAAAAGGTTATGCTATAATAGTACAATTTTTAACTCTATTTTTGCCCATTACTACATAAATCAATTTGAACATGTGCCTGCTATATTCACCTTTGCATTCCATCCCCCACTTCAGTTTCGCAATTACAGGCTTCCCAGGCAGCCAGGCAGGTTGTTCAAGAAAGGTTTCTGGTTAACTCGAACAGCCTACAACATCGATAGAGACACAAGGTTGTTGAACCTTGATAATGTAGCAAGATAACTTATACGATAGAAACAGGGCATATAGTCAGTAAAGATAATGCTTTACACACGACAGTAAACAAATTGTTTTGCTAAATCAAGCTATTACTTTTTAAACTCCCCACCCTTCCAAAAAAAGAAAAAGGAGAAAAAGAAGCTACTAGTTGGGAGTTGGGACTCCAAACATCATGGAAGTACTCCCAATGCCAGGATCGCCAGAGTGTCTGAAACCCAGGGAATTTCCTACCCATTCATGTTTCATTTAATTGGGCAGCCAATATTAGATGGCTTAGGTCATATATATATTCTATGATATGGCATATAAAATTTTAAAGTATACAACTAATACATAATCCAATTACTCTTCTTAGACATAGTTATTACAACTTATGTCAAAATTCAACATATCCCTAATTTTCAATTCATGAGTCCTGCACACCTAAATATTGATTTATTTAATATTTTTATTCCCATAGGTTTTCTCCTTTTGATTAGAGTACAACACCCACCACTGCATTAAACTTCGTGCTAGGTATAGGCTAGAAAAAATAGCCTACAAACAAGATAGTGAAAAGAAATGGATAACTTTATTTGGATTTAAAACAAACTTATCAAAAGCAAATTTCTTCTAATACTAGATTTTATATTGAATTATGTAATAATAAATGAAAAGAATCAGCATGACATGATCCATAAGGACTACTGCAATATTATAATGACTACTATGGTGACTTTGGAACCTCTATATCATGTTATATATTTTGGACGTGTCTCCGGTACCAATAATTATTTATTACTGCTTCACCATTTAGGCTTTCATATAGCTCCTGATGCCTAACAGTTAGAACCCAGTGACTTGGCTCAATCCATAATGAGGCCAAGTCATAGGTCCCCTGTTCAACTGCTGGTTAACCAGGGTTAGGGCCGTTCATAATTCAGTTTCAGACTGAAAATCGATCCAAACCAAATCTGAAAATCGATCCAAATATAATTTGGTTCGGTTTTCGATTTTCATTTTCAAGAATTTCGATTTTCGGTTCGGTTAAAAATCGAAAAATCCAAAAATCAAACCGAAAACCGAAGTCATAATTTAAATTTATGTTGTTTACTATGTTGAGAACTTGTTGGTTACATGGATGGATGATTGGATGTTTAGATTTGGTCTATTGTATAATTTGCTATGATGCTTGATTGTTTGTTTGTATTGTAGATGATGTAATTTTTGATATGTTATATTTTGTTTATTATCGATTTATCATTTATCAAATATCAATGTACCATTATTTATCAATTGTTGATTTTTAATGTAAGAAATTATCAATTAACAGATTCAACGGATCCTGAATTTAATTAAATATAATGTAACAAACTAACAATGAATCAACAATAATTATTTGAATATGTTGTATCAAAAATGGATAATTAAAAATGAAAAAAATTATCAAAAAAAATCGAAAAATCGAACCAAACCGAAATTCTTGGTTCTGTTTCGATTCGATTCCTCTCTTATTCGGGTCGGTTTTCGTTTTTCATTTTTTTGTTATTTGATTTTTGGGTCGGGTCGATTCAAGTCGGGTCGGCTCGGTTAAAACCGAATGAACAGCCCTAACCAAGGTTCAACTAGTGGATACAAATTCACATACTTTCCTTCCCCTCCCAAACACCGAACAAGCAATATCTACTCCCAAAATGCAATCAACCAACTTTCTCTTCCCTACCCTGCTATCTTATGCCTAGATCTGGTCCTGTCCTCCTAAAACTAGAGAAAAGAAAGGAAAGAAAATACTTAACCTGGTTGGAATAACCACCATTTTGCGAGGAAGAAGAAGAAAATAGAAAGGGGATCCACCCACTTCATCCCAATTCCCACCAAATCTGGTCGTGTCACCTATGCTCCCATCAGAACAAACCGCAATGCCTTCACTCCATAGGAATTCACCATCATTTGATGGTGGTGTTATTGTGATTAAGAAAACTGAGAAAGAAAGAATGATGCAGCCAACCAAATGGTCTTATTCTTCCCTACCCAAAAGCAATAGGGCCGGTTGCTAATGGTGAGCAAGATGATGGGCTTTCTTCGTGGGAGAAGGGAAGAAGGGGATTGGGGTTTTTAAGGCTCTCTTTCCCATAGTTTTATCCACCCATCTAGGTTGACTTTGATTTGACTCAAGCGGTTCGAATAGTTGGACCATCCTTGCCGATGCATCTTTTTTTTTTTTTGGAACAGTGATTTTTCTTTGACCCAACATGTAATGTATCAAGTGGCAGGTCGGTGCATTGACCCACATGGGTCTCCCAACACCGCTAATGTCTAATCATGAACTATTGTAATCTATAAAAAATCAAGCCCATCAAAATTTTGACTGGGTAAATATAGGAATTAAATTTGTTCTAACCATCAATAATGGCAATTTGGAGGCACATAGCTAAAGAATAACACAATTGAAGTACCGGACACACAAGAGGAACTCCAGATTAGTGATTACATCATCATCATATACTTGATTGTTATGTGACTCTTATCCCATTGGTCAATATAATTTCTTAATTAAATTTTTACCAAGAAAAGAAATATTAGTTAATTGATACTGATCCCACAAAACTAATGAAAAAATATAGAGTTATGAAATATCATTACTGGATTTTACTTTTGAAATTAATAAATAAATTCACAAAAATATCCAAGCAAATGGTACTTCTAGAGACTATTTGAAATTTAGTTATAAATCCAAATTTAGAACAAATTTTAGTTTTCACATTTATACAATGAATTAAATTCATCATAATAATTGAATACATAATCCATACACTTCTCAACATGCACGTGCAAAACATGTGCCAAAGTGATCAGCAAATATTCAAGTATCCTAGTAACCAGGGATTTACATCTCCTAGTTAAATGAAATGATGTCTTTCAAGTACCCTAATAGCCAAGTTATGATCTCATCATTTATCAATCCATCAAGTCAAATATAATAGCAGTAATTGATAGCTAAAGCATATCATTCAAGCCTGGGAAAAAGAGAAAAGGAAAAAGGGGGGAAAAAAGAAAGAAAGAACGAAAGAAACTAGTAAGTCATAAGGTTAACTAAAATCGCGTTATCACCTTTAGAAGATTGCAATGAAGAGGAATATGGAGAACAAAAACACAAAAGAAAGAAAATAACAGAAAATTAGAAAATAAAGAAGGAAAATAATGGAGGGAAAGGATGAGAAAAATGGGGAAAAAGGAATGAAAAGAAAGGATTTTTCAAATGAGACGAGAAAGGAGGAGATGATGAAAAGGGGAAAACAAGAATCTTTTAAGAAAGAGGGGTACAAAGAAGAGGAATAAAAAAAGAAGAGAAGATTGGAAGTATTTTCTTTAAACAATAATTGGCGCCTTTGAGATATCAAATGGTTGCCAATGTGCTGCGAGAGGGCTATCACTGATCAAACAACAAATAGACGGCCTCCAGTGGTCCATTGGTGCATCGTTGGGTAGTCAGCCATTGCTCCAAGGTCAAGCAAAAGAGTGGACGAGATGGGCAAAATTTATGTTATCTTCAAATCCAGTTCATATAAAATAAGGTTGCTTCATTTACAAAAGTAAAATGAAGTAAAGCAAGTGGAAAATAAAGTACCATAAATTTTAACAAGCTCATGAATAGGTAACCTGGCCTCTAAAGGATGATCTGCTTAGGCTCTGATTTGACGACAATGCTCGAAACCAAACATCTTCTAACCCATTGATGTCCAAGGCATCAAAAGGCGCACCTCAGGCGCTCAGACGAGGCACCAGAAGGGGTCATCCCCCCTTGATGCTTCAGGCGATGCCCCTTCACTCAGGCGCACGCCTTTGGCGCCTTTTAGGACCTTTCTTAATGAGGCGAGGCGCTTGCCTTTGGCGCCTCAATGAACTCTACGATTATTTATTTTTTAATGGTTGAAAAGTGTAAAAAATCTAAAAGATCACCCGTTTAACTTCTCAGCTCTATTATAAACAGGGGATAAAGTGGTCAATTAGTATGGCAAAGTTAGTCTTGAAGAGATAGAGACTAATTCAGATGAGATAGAAGAAGATGTTGAAGGATATGAATCCATTGAAGGAGTAAAAGATGAAAGTAATGACAACTATGCAAATGAAACTGAATCTGATGATTCCATTGATGAACTTTAAGCTTTAGTGCTGTTTATCTTTTTTTGTTTCATTTATATGATTCCACTTTAGGGCTGTTTATGTTTTCTATTTTATTTATGAGACTCCATTGATGAACTTTAAGGCTTGTTATATTTTTCTATTTCATTCATAAATTTAGAGCTGCCTATGGCTTGTTATCATATACTTTATCTTCAACTAGCTGAGTATTTTACTGTTTTATATATATTTTATGCTTAAATTATTAATTATATAGTAATTCATGTTACAATAGTTATCTCTAGTTATTATTTATTTATATATCATATTTTTTATTTTTTCTTCAATTTTAACACGTTACTTCACTCGGACGAACACTTTTCTAACGCCTCTCGCCTCAAAGTGCTAGACCCCCCAAGCACCTTATGTGCGTTTTTCGCCTTTGACTACCTTGTTCTAACCTAACACCCTCATTGTTCTAACTCTGAAGATCATGACAATCATAGCTTCTTTCATCAAAAGAAAAGAAAAGAAAAGAAATCCACAATTCATGATACACTTGCCACATTTACAACATCTATTAATCTATAGAGATCCAATCACCCTTTCCTAATTTGGACCTCATCCCCTCTTTCTAGACTCCTTTGCTTTGTAATTGCAATCATTTTATCCCTATCTTGAGCACATCATGAGTATAAGTCATCATAGGCATCCATCACGTTTAAAATGGGGAGCAAAATGGGGAGTGCACATATAAAGCTCCCGAGTTTAACAACATAGAGATATACCATAATTTTTTATAATCTAATTTTAACCATCCATATAGTAAAAATAATATCATCACATGCATTTTTCCATTCTCATGCTTCAGTTTAGTGATATCTACTGTTTTTAATGTAACCTCCACCAATTACACAACTCTCAGAACAAAGTTATAGTATATGATAACACCAAAGCTGTTACTTGCAATCAAGCTGTGATAACTAAACAAGGAAATAGACTGTCTATGGATGACGCTATACCCGGAGCTTGGTGTTCAATTAAACATCAAAATAATCAATAACCAAGCACAGTGCATTCTTTTTGCCTACATTTTCATTTTCTAACATGGCTAAGGTCAGTATCACATTACCTACACCTTGCCTGCAGGCAACTAGACAAGGTAGATCCACAAAATAATAATCATGCTGATGCCAGAAGGCATATTTCTGAACGTAACAAATAATATAAAATTCTAACGCTCTAAAATAACAGCACAAACATTTATCACATGCCACATGTGACGTAGTATAGCAAAAAAAAAAAAAAGGGGGCATGTACGAAAAATATTTCAACAAAAAATCTACCACTTCCTTTCACATCCCAATCAAGAACGGTTCGAATTAAGCAATACTTATGGCATTGCTTTCTCTAAGCTCAGGATAATGGATTCTTTAGGCCAAAAATGGTTGCAACAAGACGGCGCAGCAAGACACCGTCTTAGGGTTCCAGGGTTTCATATACGATGCCCAAAAGCATTTTTTTTCCAATTTTTCGGACCGGAAGGGGGGGCGCGGTCGATCTAGGTTTCGCATAGAAGTTTTTATGCTCTTGGAGATGAGATGTGCTAGGGTTAGGGTTACCGTTAGGGTTTGGTATGGTACAAGAAGAGAGGGAGGGAGAGATTTCGCGCTGTAAACGATGCTTTCCAATGAGAGGGAAACTTACCGCCATGGGAACAAGAAGCGAAGCTTGGCAGGAGAAACAAGCCCGTGAGAAGACGGAGCGAGGAGAGAGCGAGAGAACGGAGACGAAGGAGGGAGGGAGCGCTCTCTTTCTCTCGCTCGCCGATCCGGATCCCAAACGGGGTCTAGGGTTTTAAAGTCGGTGTGGCGGGGGTGGGCTGGGCCAGGCCGAAGAGCGATATGGGCCGAATAGGCCAGAGCTCCCGGTCCATGTACATTTCCCCATCTTAGTAGGCTCCGTTTTTAGGCCTCCCTGCAGAAGTTTATTAGACTGTTGAGATTCTATCTTTTTATACTAGTCCACGATGCATGCAAAAAAGGTTTCCAAAGGTGCATTTATAAGTGATCATCGCGCGTCGCACTCATGCTTACAGACTATAATCAGCAACTTGGTCTGCCTCTTGGTTAGTTTTTAAGACGTAGGGAGTAGTCAAACAACAAAGCATGGCCCAAGTATTGATGTAGCAAGTGTAGTAGACGCGAATATGTGATGTATAATGAGTTGATATACAACAAAGACAATGTAAATATCCAATCCTAAAGCTGTGCTTGGTTGCATGCCATGACTTGTAATGGTACTTGAGCTTAACTTGTGCTTGCTTCCAAGTATCAATTGCAAACATCAGTGTCTTGCATCACACCCTTTACCTATTCTATTGTTGAGGTGGTACAATACGCTACAGTTATTTTGTTCTTATGTAACGTCCCATTAATAGGAGAAGCACAAGAAGAAAATAAGCATTTCATTTTCCGTAATTTATTTTGCTAGGTTGTAGGTACTGTTTGATATACCTAGATTGGATATATTTATCTACCGACAGATGTGAAATTGAGGACAAAAATAAACATGCAGCCTACACTACCTTTCGCTGGAATGCCACACGGTTATTAGCTAACAATTGACTGCCATATATAATGTAATTTACATGGACCCTTCCTTCCAAAGAATAAAATTCGTATGAAAAAATTTTGATGTACAAAAAGTACTCATAATGTGATGACCCATAAGAATATATATTTAATTTCACATCAACTATATATTGGATAGTTCTTAAATACTCATATAGAGCTAAGGAACCTAAATAATGCCTTCTGATATTTTTTTTTAATAAAATTTTAAAATATTACAAATGATATTACAACAAATTTGATCCATTGTATATATGGATCAGAAGACACTGTAATACAGATCCAAATCCGATCTATAGTCTATATGGACTTAAAAAAACTATATCATGAGCCCAATGAAGCAGACTGTAAGTTATTCATCATATTTATAATTGAATTTGATTAGATTTGGATCCTTAGTCAAACGAAAATGCTAAACGGAGGGAGCATGTGAGGATTTCACATATTTTGTCCCACATCAACTATATACTAGATAAAGATATTTATATCAAGCCAAAAAAATCTATAATATTGAGGATAGATATGTAATTTAAGGATCTAATTCATTCTTCAATTTTTTTTTCTATTTTCATCTTTCCACTTTTATGAATAGTTTGTTTCGTCTGACTGGTCAAGAGAAAAAGGATGCTTTCCATCCATGGTCAGGTAACAAATGGATATAAACTTAGGCATGCTTCCACGAGATAAAGAATCCATTTTGCTATCAAAAAAAAAAAATCCATTTTGACGTCCTTGAATGTTGATAGATAGGCCATAAAATCCATGCCGTCACGCATCTCAAACAGGTTTTAAGTGTCAAAGGATGAGCTCACAGTGCACGGACTGACAAAGTTCGTGCCCCTAGTTATAACCTTGAAAAGGCCGAGAGTGGATGTGAGAGTTGGTTCAGCTCAACTGTTTGACCGCAGATTGTTTTAAATGATTCGAGCATTGTACGTGGCCTCTTTCCTTAGTCATACACTACTTAGATCAGCAGTAAGTATATCACATGCGTAGGAAGTTTGTGTTTAAGATGCATATATATCCACTCACCGAAAAAAAAATAGCTGCATATATATCAAACACTATATGTATGCATGCTAACACTAGATGGCACGTGTGATAAAAAGCTTAGCGAAGTCTGCGCTCTCTCTCTCTCTCTTTCTCTCTCTCTCTCTATATATATATATATATATACACGCGCGCCCGCGCACGATAACACTAATCTAAGAAATTTTAATTCTATGGCATTGAGAAATTTCAGTTGTTATATTTCTAGTTCTTGATGTCATGTTTTTGTCTTTTAGAATAAAAGGGTGCAACAATCACCACACCACCAATCCATGAAGGGAGAACTATGTATATGGTTGAAATTCTCTATCGTTTAGGTTAATGACTGCAATCTCACAAGATGTTTCCTTTTCTCATGTGTTGCTTTTTGATCTGCATTTTAGAAGGCTAATAGCTAGCTAATGCTCTATCCTGATTCCACTTAAATTACATCTGTTCATTGGTTTGTTATTTATTTGCTTGCAAAATGGCATCCAATTGGAACAATGTCTGTCTAAACCTTTCATATAACTAGGGGTGACAAAATATGATCCGATCCATCAATTTGATCCGCATTCGATCCATCTTAAACAGGTTTGGGTTTAATTTAAATGGATTCAGATTGTAAACATATCGACCTGTTTGACCCATTTATTAAACAGGTCGGGTTTGGATTTAAGTTTTTCAACTGATCAAACCTATTTAACCTGTTTATAATTTTATTTAAAATATTTGGACCATAGATTCATGACAAAATTTGAACGGCTGAGGGTTATCAATTGGATCCACGAAAATTTTTGGTGCCCTGTCACACCTTTTTCGCTGCTTCCCAAAAAGCCCTAGAGCCTAAACAGTAAACACCACCTTACTGTCTGTCGCCTCCCTCTTCCATGCCGGCATGTTGAGGTTCGCAAGTTCCTCCATGTCATCCGCTCTGTCGCTCACTCCCATCGACCTCTCGCACCCGTTAGTCACCACCAGATCGAGCGATCAAGATACTTCGCCAGTTTCTCCTCTCGAGGTGGTCCTCCTCCCACGACACCCTCCTCCACTTGTTCCTTCTCTCGAAGTGGTGCTTCTGGTCTCCTTCTGGCCATCGATGGCGGAGATTCGAGTGACGAAGGTCCGGATCGCTCAATCTGAGAACCTCAGAGTCTTTGACGGCTACGATGGCCCTCCTCCGCCTGATCCTCCTCCTCGTAGTGGTGCTTTTGTCCTCCTTCTAGCCATTGGTGGTAGAAATCCGAATGATGGAGGTTCGGACCGCTCGATCTGGGAACCTTGGAGCCTTTGGCGGCAACGATGGGCATCCTCCGCCCGTTCCTCCTCGCAGTGGCACTTCTGACCTCCTTCCGACCATCAACGGTGGAGATCCAGATGACTGAGATCCAATCCAATGGGCGGACCATCATCCCTTTCGATAAGTTCGGCTTTATCTATAACGGCATCCTGAAGTTCAACATCTCCGAAATCTCACTTTCCAACTACTCTGGGAACCTTGAGCTCGATGAGGACGGTCGATCGAGCAGAGCTAGAGGCAGCAGAGAGCACGATGAGGACAGATGCCGGAGAGGCGGTCGGGCGGAGGCAGAGCCGCAGAGATTGAAGATGGGGAGGTGATCAGGTGAGCAAGATTTTTTTTCAATTTTAAAAATGGATCATTAAATGGGTTGGATTTTTTTTCTTTAATGAATTATAAACATGTTAAACAGGTCAGATTGGATAACTTATTTATTAAAAGGGTCAGATTCAGATTTCAATATCTGACATGTTTAATAAATAGGTCATGTTCATATTTGGACATTTTTGATCCGACCCATATTTAACTCGATCCGTTTATGATCCGATCCGACCCAATTGCCACCTTTACATATAACCATCTTTTCTAATTCTATTATATATTTTGTAAAAGAAAAATCAACCTAAATAATTTTAACTTCATTTCTACTACTTTAACGTGCATGATTGAACATTTTCCTGTTTGTGGTAGAACATTCTCACATAGATATAGTTGGACCATTTCCCTTCACCAATAATTAAAAAATATCAGTTCATTAAGGACTTGTTTGATTTGTAGGAATTAAAGGAGGAAAGTATGGTCAATAGAAAGTAGAAAAAGTACTTATTTGATTAGGATTTTCGAAAGAAAGAGATTGAAAAAAGATATTTCCATTAGAATATAATTTTCATGTATAATAGAAAAGAAAAATTCATGCCGGATATTTTTTGCCTTTCACATGTGATGAAAATTGGAGATATTTTTTTCAAAAATATTTTTTTAAAATATTAAAAGATCTACGATTGAAGTGAATATTCTCACCACCACAATTCATCAAATCTTTCTCTATCATGATCTAGGCCAAAACTATCATTAACCATCATAATTTTTTATTCACAAACAATAGTAATATACAGAATAAGATAAGATTTTTTTTATATTAAAGATATAATAAATATTTTATATAAATTTTTTAGAAAAAAAATACTCGATCAAATAAAAGTCATTTTAGAATAAACTACTTTTCTATGATCAACTAAATATATCAAAATCATTTTCTCAAGTATCATACGTTTAGGAATCAACTTTTAAAAAATAATATTTTTTTAAAAAAAATTTCTATGAATCAAATGAGTTCTAAGTATTGTCCTTTCAACCATCATTTGCCATGGAGCCTCCTCTCCCAAAAACACGCAGAGAGCCATCGACTAGTTCAGTTTCCTCTGTGCAGGCATTAGCTCACAAGCAAGCGACAACATATAACATGACAAAAAAGCTGGACAGTGGACTGCAAAGTCTTCCACGTGCCATTATGGGAATTCTCTTTTCCTCAAATAGAGAAGCACTCTTGGATGTCGTAAAATTATTATGGAACTACATTTGGCCTTTTCTTTTTCTTGGTTTGCATGAAGAAAACATTTAAGTCGTAACCATGCATGTTTCACTTAATTGGCTTAATTTTGTGACCAAGAGTCTATTATTCTTTTATAAATTGTGGTGACTATTTGGATGAATGATAATTAATGAAAATTTCTCCAGTCTTGTTGAAGCAATGCAAATTGTCAAGTAATCATACATGCAAATTTACACTGGGATATCAAAGTTAAGATGAAACAATTGAACCACACCACGTATTTCTCATTAAAAGAAATTTACCGTTGGTTAAAATGTGCAGATCTAACAATGTTGCTGCTAAATCTCATCAAGGACAGGATAGGCTATTATAGCTTGATTAAGTCAATAAAAGGAAGGAAAAAAAAAAAGATGTATACCATAAGTAAGTCCAAAGACGGGAAATTGTTGAAAATATATGTCATCACGATATCAATATGAGCTTTAACACAAATAAATGAATTGATGAAAGCATTATTACTGAAAGCAAGACAACAAAATAAAGATGTATATCAAATCAAATTGGTTATATGAAAACCCGATACCAGACCCGTGATGCACCAACCATAGGGATAGCTAAGACTAGGGAAACTGCACTTTAGATTGCTAGCTTTTGTTTGATAGTCAAAATTAGATGGATACATGCAACCAACCCTACTAAATGTGGTGGTTCGTACTTTGATGTGAAAGAGATAGCATAACTACTACATAAATGGCATAAAGCATCAGCATTCACTGCCTGTACCATCAGCAACAAACTTGTCTTCAACATCTATTTATAGGTAATTAATAAGCTTCATTAGCTTTGGATGGAAAGCAGCCACTTTAGGCCCTGATGATTCAAACTCAACTCGACATACACCCAATAAAAGAAAAGAAAAGAAAAGAAAAAAAAAGGATGATTCAAACTCAAGGACTCGAGCATCGAAGGATGGAAACGGCACACCAACTGGAATACTCATGCACCCACCCCGTCACATCCCTCTCAATCATGCAACAGCGGCAGACACCGTCCCTTTGTACCTCTCTTATTTTGCAATGGAAACCTTCGTTTCATATATCATATCACATCGGATAATATACTCCATAAGAGCAATCACCAAAGAGAACAAAATTATAAAATAAAAAGAAATACGAACTTCCACAGGCTACAATGGGGTGCAAGCCAATTGCATCTCGGTCACGCGCTCATGCTCCTTGGCTGTGCTTCCGGCGGCTTGCCTTTGCCGGGATTATCCGAATTCTCTTAGCCACTCGGACAAAATCCCTGACAAGATCGATCCAAGAACAGATCAACACTAAAAACACAAATCCTTAAATGCTTGCATGAGGGGGGGAAATAAAAAGGCTTGAAGTTAGAATATAGTTGGCGCACTTCCAATTAAGATCGCCGGCGAGGAGAAGGTCGTCTTCCATGTCTTCATAGGCTACCACGTAGCCTGGCACGGCGTTGGAGAGGTCGAGCCCGTCGGTCCCATTGTCACCAAGGTGATCTTCTTTGTCGTCCACATCAACGAACATGCGCCGCAAGGCCATCGCCAAGCTCTTGTAGCTGCTGTGCTTGTTGAGGTAGACGCGGTGGCAGATGGAGCGGCCCTCGAGGACGACGGTGACCGGAGGGACGACGGTAGATGCCACGTCATCGTCGACGGCCGACAGCCCTAGGAGCTTCCGGTGGTTGGGAACCGGAGGAGGCAGTGCACGTATGGCACTTGCACCGCCCGTGACTCGCGGGTACAAAGGAGAGGCGGTGCTCAAGTAGAGGCAGCCCTTCTCGTCCCACGGCCTCTTTTGTGCTTCTCGGCGAGAGTCAAGCCGGTTCATGCTCTTCGTCATCGTCGTCGACCACCTCCTGATCTCTCACCCAGACTAAGAAATAAATTCTCTTCGAATGAAGAGATGGTAATGCTAAGTAGGGTTCGGAAGTATATATCTCTCAACTGTCTGTTTGGCTTTCTTGTGTAATGTCTTCGGAAAGGTAGTTGTGTGACAAACTGGCCTTATCCAAAGGGGAGTAAAGAGCGTGACTTGAATGCTTTGGATGATCTTGTTGGTGAGAATTTGGTGGGAATGGAGAGAAGTGAGAGTAGAATTATGGTTATGGTTACCGCTAGTGTTGAGTTTTATAAGGGGAGAGGGGAGCAAAGTTGGGGTTGCTTGCGAGTGAGAAAGGGATGGTGACGATGGATATATATTAATCTTTTAGCAAAGAGTTTGATAGTGTTTTTCTGGGGATTGGCGGAAACGCGTAAAAGAAACGCTGCTGGGGCCTCCTTGTCATCCGTGAGAGAGAAGACCGCGCTGCGGTCGCCGGACGGCCCGGCCTTTGACTTCGGGTTTGGCCCTTTTGGGATGCCCACGGCACTTCAGCGAGCACGGATCCTGTGCAACTGTGGATATTCACCATCAGGAATAGCATTGTTGTTGAAACCATCCATCTTCTGATGGTTGGCATCATATACTACACGGCAAATCATGCACCCCAGAGAATCCTGGATCCTCTTTAATTATCCCCTTTCCAACTCTTTCTCTCTTCTCTAGACGGAGGGTCATCCTATCCAATAACTCAAGCTAGGGATGGCAATTAGATCAAAAATATATATTAGGTCAAAAATTTATCCATCTTTTTTTTTTTTTTTTTTTTTTGAAGTAAAAGAAGAATAGTGATGAACCCAACTACCCACCTGAAATTCTATTTAGATAAAGAATCCTATTAAACATATCAAAACTATAGCCTCAAACCTGACCATTTTATTAAAAAAAAAAATCAATCCAATCCGCAATTGGTTGAATCAAGTTAAACAGATTAAGCATTGCCATCCCTAATTTCAAGTTATGTTGCTAATTCTAATTTATATATCATAAGTTAATAAATTTTATTATCACTCTAGATGTGGATTTTACTCTCAATTGCCATCCCTAATTTCAAGTTATGTTGCTAATTCTAATTTATATATCATAAGTTAATAAATTTTATTATCACTCTAGATGTGGATTTTACTCTCAATTATTGGACATGGGACATGTAATTATAATACGTGATGCTTGATCAAGTTGCAATCTTTATTTCTAGTCCAATAATTATGTGGACCATTTTTAGTTTGATGGTCTGATGATGAGGTGGCAAGGAGCATGTAAGAGTTTTCTAGATTTGACTAGTATGTCTTTTTATCTTGAAATTATCTTAGTCTATCTAGGCTATTTTGAATTCTGCCATTTGTCGATGATTTTGATTGTTCTTCACCTCGATGCTAAGCCAAGTAGTAAATCACACCAACAATCTTAGGGATGGAAATAGTTGAGCAGGATTTTTTTGTGTGTGTGAGATTAGGAGGGACTAAGCTCTACTTCCATACTATATCTACTCCTCTACTCTCGATGGCTAATTCCAATAGAAACGAACCCTTGTCCTCTTGCCTTAGTAGCAAGAAGTAATACCAACCATACAAGCACCCAATGTTAATAGCTTGGAAGGACTAATCTAATGTGCAAAATGTCTATAAGATTCCTTTGCTGCAAATTACTAGCAATAGAACCTAGGACAGTACAGGCTGTTCAAAGCACAAGCAAGATACTCTAGCAATTGAACCTAGGAGAGTACAGGCTGTTCAGAGTACAAGCAAGATACTCCAAAAAAAAATAAAGATCCAAGTTCGTTGAGTAAGGTTCCAATATATCCAATCGAAGATATGACACCATCAAGTATAGGATGTAATAAAGGAAAAATATTTATAAATGGCTCAAGGATCACAACATAACAAAATAATATCTCAAAAGAAAAAAAAAAAAAAAACCTTTTGTTCAAGGGTTCTGATTTATGTGATAAAAAATAAATATGGATTTTTGACTATTTCAACCCTTTGACATGAAAAAATGTAGGAGAAATATTGACAACTGTTGCTGCTCAAATCCAACATAACAGGTGGACAACCTCATAAATTAGCTGCTCTCCTTGGTAGAGTTGGAGGAACACAGCATGGTGCTGAAGATGTTTTGTAACTATAAAAAATGATCGAAAGGTTGCTAAAATGTATTCGGTTGGAGACCCTTTTGATACTTAAGTTGGGTAGAATTTCGATAGGAAATAGAAGAGATGAAATAGAGATAGAAGTTTTAGAGTATAGATGATGTGAATTTATGTGATTAGGTTTATAAGATTCATGGACGAGCAGTTAAACCTTTTCCATATCCATTGATCAAGATGATAAAGATATTCCTTTTCATGTGCATTGTGCTTTATCACTTTTCTTATCTGCTGGTCAGTTATAATATTTCTTTTTAGATAGATTGAGATCATACCAAACTATAACCGACTGCTGATTCTTGAGATTTGATTGATTGTTGATTTTGTTAAACATATATTGTCTTTTGATTTGAAAGGATGAGCTGTCAAACAAGATTTTAAGGGTGACAAATTTAAGCCATATCAATAACCATATAAAGCTATTATTTTCATCTGATAAGTCACATGTGCTCCAACTCTACCCATCTCTCCAGTGTGTTATATATATTTAAAATCTTTGAGAAATAATGAATCTAGACTGGCTTGCTTTAGCTAGCTTGGAATATGAGGCACACATTAGATCTATAACAAGCGCAAGTAGCATGAATTAAATTATAAACTATAGCAAAAAATATAGTAAATGAAATAATTTTTTTCTGTTCCAACAAGGTTTTCGGTTCAAATTAACAAAAATCCTAGGTCCGATGGTATTGCAAGAATTTAAACCTAGATAATGTAGCATAGATAGACCTCTTTAATAAAATTGATAAAAATGTCTTCTCCTTATAGTGAGGAAAACATTCCACTCTTGGTATATTGTAATAGTTGTTTTTTTCTTTCCCAAAAAAAAAAAAAAGGATTTATATTGCAATAGTTGGGTTTTTGATGCCTGGTCTCCATGGTTTCCACATAGCACAGAGGAGTCAAATGGATCACAAAAAAATGACTGGCTGATCACCACTGAAGTGGTAGCCCAGTTGGACCCCATGTCTAAAGTTCGAGCCACATTGGGTGTTGATTAAATGAGGATTTAATCCAATGCCTGGATGCGGATCTGATGCAGATCTGTGAGGTGGTATCACCAGCGGGGTGGGGGCACTGTTGCTACTCAGATTCGACAACATGGTGCTGAAGATATGTGGGGTGGTATCACCAGCGGGGTGGGGGCATTGTTGCTACTCAGATTCAACAACATGGTGTTGAAGATATTTTGTAACTATAAAAAATGATTGAAAGGTCGCTAAAATGTATTCGGTTGCAGACCCTTTAGATACTTAAGTTGGGTAGAATTTCAATAGGAAATAGAAGAGATGAAATAGAGATAGAAGTTTTAGAGTATAGATGATGTGAATCTATGTGATTAAACTTTTTCCATATCCATTGATCAAGATAATAAAGATATTCCTTTTCATGTGCATTGTGCTTTATCACTTTTCTTATCTACTGGTCAATTATAATATTTCTTTTTAGATAGATTGAGATCATACCAAACTATAACCGATTGTTGATTTTTGAGATTTGATTGATTGTTGATTTTGTTAAACATGTATTCTCTTTTGATTTGAAAGGATGAGCTATCAAACAAGATTTTAAAGATGATGAATTTAAGCCATATCAATAGCCATATAAAGCTGTTATTTTCATCTGATAAGTCACATGTGCTCCAACTCTACCCATCTCTTCCATGTGTTATATATATTTAAAAACTTCGAAAAATAATGAATCTAGACTGACTTGCTTTAGCTAGCTTGGAATATGGGGCACACATTAGACCTATAACATCTGCAAGTAGCATGAATTAAATTATAAATATAACAAGAAATATAGTAAATGAAATAAATTTTTTTTCCATTCCAGCAAGGTTTTGGGTTCAAATTACCAAAAATTCTAGGTTTGATGGTACTTCAAAAAATGTAAACCTAGATAATGTAGCATAGATAGACCTTTTCAATAAAATTGACAAAAAAGTATTCTCCTTGTAGTAAGAAAATCGTTCCACTCTCCGTATATTGTAATAGTTATTTTTTCTTTCCCAAAAAAAAAAAAAAACTGGATCCCTTCCTCTTTCTTATTTTGCACTTGTTGGGTTTTTGATGCCTGGTCTCCATGGTTTTCATAGAGCATAGAGGAGTTAAATGGATTACAAAGAAATGATTAATCATGGCTGAAGTGATAGTTCAGTTGGAACGGGTTGTTAACCCCTCATCCCCTAATTTTTATGATGTCAAAACGAAGGTGAGATGGTTTAAATATCTTATAAAAAATTAACCTACATGATTATTTTTTTAATTGGATCATAACTTGATGACAATTTAATGACGTTGTCAGCAAAGACCAACTTCTAATCCAAGACAGCCATTGCGGACCAAGAAATGCATCTCTGTTTCAAGATCAACTTTCACTTTAACCAAAAAAAGAAAAGAAACAAATTTAAAAAAAAAAACTGTGGTTGAAGTGATCGTTTGTCCGTGACCATGTCTCCAGGCCACCTTGATGTTGCGGTTGCACGTGGACGGTCGGCTTTTTCCATGTGCGAATCCTCAAACCAGCAGAACATTCATCACGCCTCCAGCTGGAAGAAATAAAACTAAAGAGGGAGGAGACCGACGAGACGGGAACCTCACGTGCGGCGCATGACACGTCACCCTCACGTAGTCCTGTTTCCTACTACTCCGGGATTCGAGCGTTGTATCTAATTTTTACTGTTGACAGTGATTCTAGTTTTAAAATTCAAAGGTCCCGTCATGTGTAGAAGTTGAGAGCTGCGAGCATTTACCCCAGTTTCTGTAGTGTGATTGAAGACGCAGGGATCGTGTATCCTGTTGCACAAGGGTCGTGTGGTTTTATTACTGTCGTATTTGATCGTATCCGTATCTTATCCTCCTTGCATTATCTATCACTTGTAGCGAGGATCTATTATCGTACATGATGCCTCAGATATATTCAGTTCATAGAAAGATTTTTTTAATTATTTTTTTAAAAATAAATTTTAATATATTTAATTAATTATTAAAAAATAATTTATTGTACGATAATTTATATTTGATTAAATATCTATTTTTCTGATAACTGTATAGAATATCTATTATATTCTTAATAGATATAAGACCATAATATTTTACTCTTAAATTTTATATAAATAATAATATTATATTTATATAAATATAAATATAATATTATTGTGGCCAACTCTCTGTCGTCTATCGTCGGGAATGAACACCTGCAAAACAGCATCCACACAAACCGGATTTGTGTCCGGCGGGGATCCTCCGATGCCTAAATCAGAGAGGAAAGTTGGAGAACAGGAGTTGAATGTAAACAACAGCAGAATTTTGGCCCCGAGTTGGCTTACCAGTCCCATTTTTCTTACTTCTTTTATAGATAAGATTTTCGTAATCGTCGGATGTGGTCCCATATTTTATGGTGCTAAATCATTGGACTATAATCACATAGTGGATCGTTAATTTTCATTGATTGCACCGTGATATGCGGTCGATAACCGTTCATGATGGTTATAGTATATCTGAGTTGACTGATCGACCATATGTCGGTAGAACCGACCATACATCGGTAGAAGCTATGAGCGACCGTCGGCTAGTAGTTCTGTTATGTCGATGATTTAAATCATCCGCTGTTGATCGGTAGTAGTCGAATCATTAGTCAGTCAGTCGGTAATAAGTCAGTGCGGTTCGCTCAGTTGGTCGATGAAGAGTCGGAACTGCAAATCCAACCGATGTAGAGTCAGAGTTGTATGTCCGGTCAATCGACTGTTGTTGAGTCGAAGTCCGTAGTTGGTTGAGAGTAGTGTCGGCCTGTTTAATCGATGTTTGGTCGGTAGTCGCTTTCAGGATCATGTCTGTTTGTGGGGCCAGAGTCGGATGTCGGTCGGTCTGTGTTGGAGATCAGTCGGTTTATGGGGGTCGGTCGGTTTATCCCAACAGTTGTCCCCCCACTTCTGAGTCCAATGGTGAGTCACCACGTGCATCGCCATATGGTCAGTTGTCTTGAACGAAAGGAGTTGTTGTCTGTCATGTCGAATCTTGACTCTGCCACCATATTCTCTATAGTACGGCCGATCAACTACTTTATCGTCTTTGAGCTGTCATATCAGTAGGAAGATTTGGTGTCAGGCGTTGTTTGCGGAAGGTGAGCTAGTGCCAGGCGTTATATCGGGAAGGCAAACTGATATCGTGCGATTTGATTCTAATATATAGATTTCTACCACGTGTCAGGATGTTATTGGATCAGAGCTGTACACATGGATGGCAGTGACGTGGTTTAATCTGATGCAGGTGTGTCGAACCGTCGGATTGATGACGGATCCAGATGCTACCATGTGTCATCATCTGACGTGGGCTCGATCTGGCTGCTTTCATTCGGGCCATTGGGTGTTCCTTTATATAAAGGACTATTGTCAGCCAGGTATCCATTCCTCATTGATGGGAGAGCTATGCCAGAGAGCTACTTTCGTGCGAAAATATTCCTTGTCATTTTCTCTTTGAGTTCCTTTGGATTTTTGATAGTTCTTCTAATGGGTGAGATTCCTGTGGGGGTGGTTGGTCGGAGATTCCGACCAACGACTCCCTGTCAGGCCCGGGAGTTTTCTTATTCTCTGGTTTGATTATTGGTCGGTTTCGAAAGCGGTATTGCGCTTCGGGTCGATGTCAGCTTTTCACTCTTAGTGCCGATGGTGGGGTCAACGATCCGTTACCGTATATCCTGCGTCCCCATCTCAGCTGCACGATCAAGGTCATCTTCGGCAGTGGATGAAAATCTGAAGTCCTTCTTTAGCTCTTATATAAGGAGGGTGTGGTCGTCGACTGGGTGAGATCCTCTCTATTTCCGTACGAGTGGGTCAAGCTGTTGATGTGGTTGGTCGAGTAATGTGATCGGTAACCATCTTCACAGCTCAACTCGAATCGTATCGTCTCCTGAGCTGGAAGGTGGAGTTTATCGGAGAAGCTGATTCAAGATGGGCCTGCCGATTCTTCAATAGAACGAAGGGCGGCGACGAAGATTAATCGGTGTTTTTGATTTCGCTTTTTGTAAAGGAAGATGTAATCGGACTTCGGTCCAATTTTATAATCTCTCTTTTTTGATAATGAAAGAAGTACTTTTGTTCTGAAATGCTCCTCTGTATCCTCAAGTCTGCAATATCTGTTTGTAGGATAATCTCTGAATGTAAATCATAGATCCGACCATTTTACAGACTTTGTAAAATTTGCTAGTCACGTAGTTTCTTACATATTTAGTTAGGATGACGATGGTAAGTCGAATATCCATTACTCAAAGCTTGATCGGGTTTATACGTCGTATTGTTTGATAATCGATGGCAAGTCGAATATCCCTCAATTGGCCATGGCCATGTCGGTATAATTTCAATCCGACTTTAGTCGTCTTGGCATTTTATCTTTCTTAGTTGATACTAAGTCGGCAAATTAGCCAGCTGCTTCAATGGAGAGCTGACTATAAGGGCAACATGGCTTTTGTGGAGAAAGTCTGCGTCGTCGGTGCTGGCCTCCAGTTGTAGTCTATAAGTCGGTTCTGCAAGAAAATCAAAATGTAGTCATATCGAGATAGTCGATCCTCTGATTTTTATAGTAAGAGCCAAAGTATATTCGGTATCGAGATGGTCGATCTTCTGACTTTTACAGTAAAAGCCAAAGTATATTCGGTGTCGAGATAGTCGATCGTCTGGCTTTTACAGTGAAAGACTGCATACTTGATGTCACTTTAAAATCACAGTCGGACGTCGATTTTTGCAAGAGGACCGAAATATAATCGACACTAAAGCAATTGATTCTCTGAGTAGTTATATTCAAAAAAAATTCGAGTAGAATAAAATATCCATCATGCTTTTATTAGCTAATTGTCGAAACAACAACAGCATCGTCATGAGGAGTTTGAATTTTTTGAATATCTTCTTCTGAGAAAGTTATTACATTAAGTTATTGTCATTTTGCCGACTCTTCTTCTGGAGTTATCCCTCAGTTTAGTCGTCCGGAGATCATATTGATGACTCCCATAGTCAGTTGATTACTTACAGCTTCCTCAGTCGGCTAGGGCCGTCAGTTGGCTGGAGGTTGAGTCGATGGATCCCTCCGATATTTTTTGAGATAGCCTCATCATATCATGACCTCTATCTCGTCTCTGGACTGGATGCATTGTTCGGTGTCGTGGCCATGGTCACGATGAAACCGACAATATTTCTTCCGATCACGACTTTTCGATGGTGCTTTCATTAGTAGGGGGTGTCGTAGATATCCTGCTATATGTCAGCCTTGGTTCTGTTTGGCATCGATCATAAGCTCCTTTGTCTGGCGCATGTATTTGTATGCGCACTTCAAGAGTTTAGCATATGTCCGAGGGAGAGTCTTATCCAGTGAATATATGAATCGAGATCCCCTCAGATCTCTTTTCATGGCCGATATAGCCATGTCTTCGTTGAAATCCTTGATCTCGAGCATGGCCGCATTGAATCGGGCCATAAAATCTCAGAGTGTTTTGGTCTCTCCTTATTTGATTGAGAAGAGACTATCCGAGGTTCGTGATGCCTCCGACTGGTGCTGAAGTGGGCCACAAAGAAATATTCCAATTGTCCGAAAGAGTGGATGCTTTCCGATCGAAGCCCAGAGTACTAGGCTCGAGCAGCTTTTCGAAGTGTGGTCGAGAAACCGATGCATAGAAAGGCATCTGTTGCCCCTTGGATTGTCATGAGAGCCTTGTAGCTCTCAAGGTGATCAACTGGGTTGGTGAAACCGTCATAGGGTTCCACGAGCGGCATCTTGAACCGAGTCGGGATCGATTCATCCAAAATATGTCGAGAGAGAGATTGGGCGGTATGAAAATTAAAATCTTTTGAAGATTTCTGACCGTCCATCTGGAGTTGGACAAGTCGGCGATCGATTTTTTTGAACTTACGTTCGTAGTCTTCAAGCCGCTGATGGTGGAAAACTCCAGGGGTTGAACCTCCCGATGAGTTAGAGAGAGAAGCAGACGATATTTGCAGTCGCTTTTCCTTCCTTGTCCGATCCAACTGAGAAGGAGAGGGGCACCGAAAATGGTGGATGGCACGTCGAGAGCGCCGTGAGTATCGCTACTCGTCCTGATGAGAGAGTCGAGATGATCGCTCTGGTGAAGGAGACTGCCGTGGATGACGGCGGCTGTGCCTAGATGGCACTGAATGCACCATCAGTTGCTTTGCCGACGGCTATGGTGGCTGGATCTGCTGCTGTTGGAGGCTTCTGACCGCCTCCATAAGAACGTTCATTTGCTGTACGATTGCAGCATTCTGGACGTCCGTGGTGACCATGGGTTGCGGAGAATTGGGTTCTACTATCAGAGGTAGGGGAGGAGCCTCTTCTCGATGAGAAGAGTGCCTTGCCAATCCGATTGCTGTTGATCGTTGAGCCCTGATTTTCGTCATTGCAAGTTATCTTCCCCCTACCTGGCGCATCAATCTATTGCGGCCAACTCTCCATCGCTTGTCGTCAGAAATAAACACCTGCAAAATAACATCCACGTAGATTGGATTTGTGTCCGACGGAGATCCTCCGATGCCTAAATCAGAGAGAAAAATTGATGAACAGGAGTTGAATGTAAACAATAGCAGAGTTTTGTTCTCGAGTTGGCTTATCAGTCCCATTTTCCTTACCTCCTTTTATAAATAAGATTTTCGTAACTGTCGGACATGGTCTCATATTTTATGGCGCTAAATCATCGTACCATAATCATGTAATGGATCATTAATTTTTACTGATTGCATCGTAATATGCGGTCGGTAATCGTTCATGACGGTTATGATATATCTGAGTTGACTGACCGACCATATATCGATAGAAGCCATGAGTGACCGTCGATTAGTAGTTCTGTTATGCCGATGGTCTAAGTCATTCGCTGTCGATTGATAGTAGTCGAATCATTAGTCGGTCAGCCGGCAATAAGTCAGTGCGGTTCGCTCAGTTGGTCGATGAAGTGTCGAAATCGTATATCCAGCCGATGTAGAGTCGGAGTTGTATATCCGGTCGGTCGGCTGTTATTGAGTTGAAGTCGATAGTCAGTTGAGAGTAGTGTCGGTCTGCTTGGTTGATGTTCGGTCGGTGGTCGCTTTCAGGATCATGTCTGTTTATGGGGTCAGAGTCGGATGTCGGTCGATCTGCACTAGAGATCAGTCGGTTTATGAGGATTGGTCGGTTTATCCCAACAAATATTAATATATTATAATATAATATTAAATTATAATAATTTATTGTATTAATATTTGACTAATATAAATATTAAAATAATACTAAAATATAATAAATATTATAATATTAGTACTAATATAAATATTATATTATATTCATATTAATATTAAGATAATATTAATATTATATTATATTAATTTATAAGAATAATATTTAAATGATATTTTTAAGAATTTGTAACTCTACAATCATATATTTACAATATCATCATTATAACCATCCATTGATATGTTGTAAAATCTTAGTCATGAATCTTAAAAAAAAAATTTGAAAAAAAAAATACTATCAATTTCTATCCTATGAAAAGTTTCAAAACCTACCTTCCTCAAGTATCTTCCTATGGGAAGAGATTTTTTTATTTTCTCTCCTCTTAAAAATCTAATCAAACAAGAGAACTCTTCTCCACTTTTCAAAAATTATCTTTTCCTCCCTCTATTTCCTATAAACCAAACAAATCCTTGGTTTTTATAGAAAACTAGAAATAGCAGGATTTTTCATCATACCCTTGCTAAAATTGAGCAAATTACAATCCAATTCCATGGATTGACTATATAATTTCATTTTATGACAGATGGTCCTATGAGCAACCTATGGCGCTGAGGCAGTTGTAGCCTTAGTGGCTCTTTTTTTTTTTTTTTTTTTCTTTGCGGCTTTCTTGGGGTACCCCTCCCCAATGGATTCTTGAAGGTCAATTTTGATGGCTTCATCCAAAACAATCGGGGTGGTGCTGATTATATTATCCGAGATCATAATGATCAATTGCTTATAGGAGGTTCAAGATACTTTTTGACTAATTCAATTATCATGACCAAGTAACGAGCAACTTGGGAAGGCTTAATTTTGGCTAATTATTGCCTATAATGTAGATTTCTAATCCTAGAAGGTGATTCTACCGCCATAGACTCTTGGATTTTGAAAGCTCGTTCTGTTAGTACTTTGTGTTCCGCTATATTTAGCTGGTATGAGTTCTGCAAGAGATTTTGATGGTACCTCAAACATCCCATCCCTTTAGATAGATCTTAGTTGATTAGTTTAGATGCTGCGAGCTTTTGTTATCTTTGTTATAATTAGTTCTTCTATTCTAATTTCAATATTATGTTCTATCAAAAAAAAATTATTAACAATATTTTTCTTTTTTTATTTTAAGAAAAATGATTTTTTTCTCCCAAATCCAAGAAAATGGATGCTCAGCATAATATACATATATATATAGAAAAATTACAGCGTATGAAGATATGTTGGCAATCATGATTTGATATAAGCAAGTCGGGCTGCGGGTCTACCAAGTTGGATCAAGGATGGACATAATCCAAACTAAATCTATATTTGAATCAGATAAAAAAACTTAACCCAAATCTAATTCAAATTTCTTTATATTGGATCAATTCAGATTTAACATTAATTTTATCAATTCAGTGAATTTTTGAACAAAATCAGACTAAATATAATCCAATAGAAATCATAATATATTTAAATAATTATTTATAAACATATTATGTAATAAAATAATAATAAGTAACATGCAAACATTATCAAACATATAGTTTACATAACTATACATAATTAGAATCAACAACATAAATTACCGATAGATTATGACATAAGAAGAATAATTTCTTATATTTTATGAGGGTTTTGAAATATACAGTATACTAGTTTTGAACTAGTTCGTGTCAGTTCAAATTCGTATTAAAAATTTAAGAATTTGATGTGGTCTAAATTCATTGTTTGTAACTGTTGCTTATCAGACTGGCCGATCAATAACAACATAAGACGTGTCTTTATATTAGAATACATTAAATATAGTTAAAATCCATTAAAATAAAAATTTATAGCTCACTCACTTATGAGATAAGTTACAAGATGGTTACAGTTCATTCTATATATTTGGATGGTTACAATTTGCTTGCCCTTTTCAAGCAATAACTCCGTGCCTCAATTTTTATAGGAATCTCTTGATATGTTTACTCTCACACCATTTCATCTTTTATAATTCGTACTCTCATATCTTCACTATTTTATAAAAATTCAATCTGACTTGAGCATCAAAAGTTCACCCACCTAACCAAGTTCTACAACTTTCGATATTTCTCTTTTCTATTTGCAAGTCGAACCTTACACTTTGAGAAGGTCAGTCACCCTTTGCCAGCATATCCAGCTTTATCAGATCAGATTTTGATGGTAACAGAATGCATATCCAACACATTTCTAAAATGAATCATATTTTCGAATCCAAACCTTATCCAAATAACTTCGCTTCAAGATGGACTACATTAATTTCAAACCGATTTTTTGGACAAAAGCAAGCCAATCGAATTCACTTGCAACCCTACAAGCTAGTATTTCTACATGGGAATGATTTAATTTTGCAATCGTACAAAAAATTAGGAAAAAGAAATCACGCATTGGACTATAATGCTCAGCTGCAGGGGGCAGTGGATAGTGCTTGATGAAGGGTTTGTCTAACAAGCAACAGTCTCATCACCAAAAAAACAATGGTTAGAGAATGGTTCGGTTAGTGTACGAGCAGAGTAGTTGGCAGCTGAATTGATGCATCTCACTAAAAGGATGCGCGATTGCCATAACTCTCAAAAAGATGTTGGAAAGCCCTCTCCAGCATCCCTCCTAGCAACCATCTAATCATGAAGTAACTAAGTTCAAATAAAAGCCACCTTAAATAAATTCAATGGTCTTAAAGAGTCATTTATTTGTAGTAAAGAAGATACATAAGTACCTTGATATGTTTTTGGTTGGGGGCGCGTGGGGTGGTGGGGGTGGAGGGAGGGGAAGCAGGAGGAGAAGGTAGATGCGTAAAGACTGAGATTTTAGCAGTTTGACGTAGATCGGTTCTTATGGGAGAGAGCGAAACATCATTTTACCAGACCGGTAAATCCTTTTTGCATCCATCTGTTTTCCCACAATTAGATAGAGATGCCTAGCTTCAACGTGTAACATCTCTGCACCGAGGCCTAGTCTTATAGATTATAAGTTTCATACGCCACTACAGTTGTGGAGTCAAACAGCCAACCGAGCATCAGAAGTTTCAACTTCAGTGAGCAGTCATCAACTCTTAGTATAACCAGTTCCGATACTTACTTAAGTTGGCCAAATGTATTATGAAAAGAGATGTTCTGTTCTCGTTAATAAAAATACAGGGAAGTGCCTTTACTTCCTCCACATTTCATCAAAAAAAAAAAAGAGAGAGATGTTCCACATTTTCTTTACGAAATGGGATGATTCAGACAGCTTACCATCTTTAATTCTTATGTGAGGGTTCATCATTTGGTAGTCGGGCCTTTTTTTCTTTTTTCTTTGAGTAAGTTCATCATTTGATGGTCATTAACTATTTTATTGCAAGTTGGCACTCAGGGCGTATAGTTGGCAGCTGCTGCCTCTTTTTAAAATCGATCATACCAAATGAATAGCATATAGATTTATAAAGTAGTTCATTAACAATAATTTGGTCAGTAAATCATAGTTTATAAGACTAAAAAGGAAATCATCAGATCAGCTGGAGATCATTAATTTAAACAGACAAGCAACAACTTTGCTTCAGTTTGGAAGATTACATATATTAAACAAACACAACCGCATGAAGTCAGTTCTACTTCAACTCCATAACAACTATATTTCGAAGAACAAAAATGCTAGATCAGATGGGTATGATGTTATTTGCCATTTTAGAAGGTCTAAGTCATGACATCCAGGAGTAGGGGCAGGCCCCAGTGGCTTGGCTTAAAATCCATTTGTAACTGAGAACTTGGTCCGCATCTTTAAAATTAGAAATAGACCATAATTCTCAACCTGCACAGGACACTCCCAGAATACAAATCCAAATGGAACAGAGTGGCATGTTCTAGAATAGCTAAATTTTAAAATTTTAATAAATAAATAAAACTAGCTAACTAACTAACTAACTTAGGCGTTACTGTGTCTGTAATTTCCTTAGTTAAAAAGACAAAGGGCTTTTGGCAAAGTTCAATAAACACATAATTTAATCAAAATGAGTAGAGCAGTCGGCATTTATTCACATAACACCTGATCATGCACAAAGGAATGTGGGTTTCTGACCAATGAATTAATACTTCTCTACATGAACAAATGCTGAATGTTCAAGCCAATATCAAATGCCATACCGTTGCCCTTAGTTCCTTTGTACATGTCTACATGACCAGATGTTATGTGAATAAAAGCTGACTGCTCTACTCATTTTGATTAAATTATGTGTTTATATCAAATGCCATACGGTTGCCCTTAGTTCGTTTGCACATGATCAGATGTTATGTGAATAAAAACTGACTGCTCTACTCATTTTGATTAAATGATGTGTTTATTGAAGACTCAGCATTTGTTCATGTAGAGGAGTATTCATTGATCAGAAACCCACAAGCCTTGTACAATTTCTTAGGAGGAATCATCATGTTTCATCTTCTTCCGTCGATTTGTATCCAAGGGAATCTTCACTGTAAAGAACTTTTCCAAATCACTTTTCCCTGTTTCATTAAGTTATTGATTTTTTGATCCTTCTGTACATTTTTCATCTCTTAACAGTGGCCAACCTATGGTTTTTGTTGCACACGATGTAGTCAAGTGTAGCGATACAAGTAGGATAAAATGGAGAACTCCCATGTTTATGTTGATCATTGTAGTCTGTCATGAAAGTTGTGAGTGATTTTGTTGATTTCTCATCAATTATGACAAGTAAGAAAAATCTTGTGGTATTCATAAGAAAAACAAAAATTTTATGCCAAAAATAGAAATTCTAGCAAATAAGTAACTTGATATTAGTTCTTACAATCTTTTACCGGAGGTGTCAAACAGGCTCCAAAATCTCCTTCACAATTCCCTTTGATCATATTCCAGGTATCTTATTGCTTGTGCAATTAATTATTGCCACAAGATTCCATTTATGTCAGTCCAATTAACTGATTGCAATTATCCTTTTGTTATTTAAAATACCGGTAAAATTAATTTAAAATGATTTACTAAAATGTGACAGTACTTCATTCAATAGCTTTTAGTATGCCCTTTTGTTTTCTAGAAACACTGCTTTGTGTGCTACCACACCTGATCAACTACCACTTCTGCATGCAACAATTACTAGTCTTTTTCAACAAACAAAATTCCTTTAGGACAAGCTTTTTGAAGACATCACCAACTTCCTGATAATCTTAAAACTTCTTTCATGTGGACATGCTTTCAAGACCAGGCTAAAGATAGGGACATTGACTTGCAATTTCTTACAACACTAACAGTTTTACAACAAGAAATGGACATCCATGAGGGATTAAAAAAAAAAAAATCCCAGTCAACTCCAAATTCTGTTCGAGTTTGTCTGCCATCTCACTATAAACCCTAAACCATAAAAACCACCAAAATAGCAACCCATAATTTCTCTGAAGGAAGGTGCAGCTCACCATGATTCTTCCTTGGACGAGCTAGTTTGCCAGAAAAGCATTCTCTGAATCTATTTTAACAGTTCACACTTTTTCAATCCTGTAGAATAGTCTAGACCGATCTGGATGACTCAAGAATTTTAAGATTGTACCTTTGGCATGTAAAAAGTTCGACCCACTATGGACAACATATTTTTTTTTTTCAGTTGGTTATTTGTTCTGTTTTTCTGTGTATCAAGGACTCCATGGTCACAGCATCTGGAAGTACATAGAAATTCCAGATTTCTCTTTTAAACATATGAATGCTCGAAGACTTCAACATGTAAGAAGCAAATCTATCTTGATTGTTTGAGAAATGGAGAGTTGCATAAAATGCATTGGACCGTGGGCTATTCATCTGAGTTGCTATACTGAACTAGTACGACAAAAAATTGTACCTAACTGTAATACCAATTTGGTATCATTTTGCTCGTCCAGAAATAACTTTTAGGTAGCGTTTGGTTACCGAATTTCTGGTGGAATAAGGCCTTATTCCGCCTTATTCCCCCGAACGCCTGAAAATGTGATGGTGGGCCCTCCGGGTTTATGTATTCCGATCGGCACTCTCTAACCCCAGAATATGAATTCGATAGTGGCGGATGGAATCGCATATTCTTGTTTCGTTTGTTCCCGGGGTAATAGTGTCATTTATGAAAAAATAAAGAAGGAGAAGGTGGGGGGTGAAATCCTATCTACCGCTCCTTCGTTTTCACTCCACGGCCCCTGCTTGAACCCTTTCGACTTCTCAGTGGGTCATAATCATCTGCAGACCTTCACCCCTCCATCTCCTCCACCACTCCTTCTCGGTGTGTCCCTTGCTGTCTCTGTTCTTCTCTCATTCTGCTCCGCTCCAACGTCCCTTCTATTTTTTTTTTTTGGGTGATCCTCTTTTTGCATAGTTTGGTAGGTTGTCCCTTAAGTTTGGAGCCAGATAACGGATCAGGACAAGCATCTTCATGTATTTTTAAGTTATATCATTTTTAATTAATGCAGATTATGCAATAGTAGTAATAATATTGCTTAGTTAAGAAATCACTAATTCATTTGTTTAGTCAATTTTTATGCATTCATGTTTGAAGTGTCTGCATGTGGTTTTGTCAAGTTTCATTCCACTACTTCTATCAATTTACGATCTTAAACTTTAGATTTAGTGATCTAAATTTAATGTAATTTGGATAAGTCAAGCAGATTAAGTTAGTAATGTTACTGATGTTAGGATTGCTGCTTGACAATGTGTAGTAATTATTATTGTTTGGGGTTAGCAAGCCATCGGTCATTTAGTACTTGATACATCTATATCTTGATAATCAACTAGCTATCTCTATACACTTTGCTTCTTTGACCATTTTTCTGTGCATTAATTAATGAGTACTTTTGTCTCCTTTGATCCTATATTGAGATATATATTCCTATTATCGAGCTTATAATTTGATGCCTTAAGTTTTGAAATTCCTTATCCATAGGGGTATATGATATAAAATCTTGGACATGCATAGTTCACATTAACTATGTCATTACTTTTTGCATCTTGTAGCCGCGATGCTCCAATGATGATGGAATTCACAAGTCCGGAGCCACCTTCTAATATTTTTCTTATGCTTATAAATATTTATTATTTATTTTATACAATCAAATTGCAAATGCTAAGTAGTGCAGCCCATTTTATGCTAGTAATTGATTGTCTTATATTTTTGAAGAATCTTTCTTTTTTTTTTTTTAATTTTGGCAATGATGATGGGCTGTCTTAAGATTGAGCAATGCTGGGAGACAAGGTTTAACTATGTTATTTTTTATTATATCTTGTAGCTGTGATGCTCCAATGACTTTAACTTCACATATCCTGAGCCACCTTCTAATATTTTTCTTATGCTTATAAATATTTATAATTTATTTTATACAATCAAATTGCAAATGTTAAGTAGTACAACCCATTTTATGCTAGCAATTGATTGTCTCATATTTTTTAAGATTTTTTTTTTTTGGCAATGATGATGGGCTGTCTTAAGATTGAGCATTGCTGAGAGACAAGATTTAACTATGTCATTACTTATTATATCTTGTAGCCACGATGCTCCAATGACATTTAACTTCGCATGTCCTGAGCCACCTTCTAATATTTTTCTTTTGCTTGTAAATATTTATTATTTATCTTAGTCTGTCAATTTATTGAGGCATGTTTTTTGGTATTTTTGTATTTATCTTCTTCTTTTTTGAATAATGAGTTATAATTTATTTTTTTTATGCCCTTTTATACTTATAAGTTATGTTTTTTGCTTGTAAATGTTTATGCCCTTTTATTGCAGCCCTAAATTGCAATCAATTGTGCCTTATTCTTATATTTGCAAAGTTTGGGTTCATGTATAGTTAACATGTCGAAAGCCCATATGTCAGATAATTCTGAACATGGGAGGGTTGGATCATCATAGGAGGGCTCCTAATTGGATTGATGCCCTTGATCTGCTCATGCTTGCCTTGATGAGATAAGAAAATGATCAAGGTAATTGTCAATCTGGTACTTTCTCTCAAGAAACTTGGAAGAAGATGATAAATATATTTAACGAGCGAACGAAGAAGAACTTCGCCTATAGAAACCTTAAGAATAGGATGTAGGTGCTGAAGAAGAACTTTAATATGTATTATAACTTAGCTAATCATCCAGATGGGGATGGGACCCTGTGCTCAAAGTTTCTACACCTGGGAATGAACAAATGTGGGAGGAGGTTATCTCGATGAGTGTTAGATAGTTGTTAATATCGTAGCTAGCAAACTTATTGGCATATGACCATACTTGTTTATTTGTATTCATAATAGGTAAATAAGGAGTATGCTCACATTAAGGGTAAGCCCTTCCCTACCTATGATGATATTGATATTCTTTTTTTCAAGAACACAGCCACTGATAGGCATGGAGACACATTGGCTCTTCCTGAGGGAGTTTCTAACAACGACATCTCCAAGGATGAGGCAGATCGGATGGACCTAGAGTTCTTGAGTGCTATGGATGGGCAACCCTCACAACCTAATAGTCGAGCATTTGGCTCTTCTTTTGAATAAACTACGTCTGATGTACCCTTCAACTGTTGGGAATAGTGTCCCAAAGCCAATCATCAGCCTGTTGACGGTTGTGCTCTTTCTTGTATTAGTATATGAATTATAAATTAATAAAAATTATTTTGATATTTTTCATCACAAATTGTTTCATCTTCTAATAAACTCCGGTGTTGTGGTGAAGTCTTAGGACTATTTAGACTCGATAAAGGAGGATTTATCGTTTAGTCCTTAAATCTGTTCACGATCAAATGATACGTTGTTACCAAGGACAACAACGTTTATCAAGCATAGGTCGTTGTGTGCCATATAGATTGGTTGTCCTCTTAACCAAGGAGTGTGGAGACACTGGTATGGCATACAGGTGAGATGTAAGGATACATCTGCACTGAACATAACCGACTCCGGAGCTTTTTCTACTGTCAAGATTTGCTCTGATGGGATATGGGTATAACTGTCCCTCCGACCTGAGACCGCCATGGTGACTTGCAAGCAACTCACTGCACTTAGGCACTGGACTACCTGAATTTTTAATTCAGTGACGGAAGGCTGCTGGGTGTAGTCAAGTACTTGACTTATCGGTGCGTGTGTCAAGATGGGATTGACCACTTCAGTTCAGGAGCTGTGTACAGTCGTGTTTCAATTTAGTAAAATCTTGGCCAGGATAGTCCTAGTGAGGAGCACAAGACTGTTTGAGTTGAGCACGATTCGGATGATCTGATCAGGGTTGACAGTTTAATCCTGAGTCGTCCTATACACAGGGGTCAAAAGGGATGAATTATACGGTAACCATATTCGCGTAGGTTATGAATATTGCGATTGCGACTATTCGACCTATCTGGATGTCGGGTACCATTGCTAGATGATCACTTTGATTAGTACAAGAATTGGTTCCTATGCCACCAGCTTAGGTTCGAACCTGCGGAATCACATACATTAGAGGTTTCTATCTGATTTGATGGCTGATGAAGAGTTTCACTGGATTGAGATTCTTCGACCAAGAGTCCTAATGCTCGGAGACTGTAAGTCCTACGTGTCTAGAACTCTATGATCGAAAATCAGAATTCTCTGATCATGAGTTTCACACATTTTGGGTACTGATAAACACTTAATTTAAGTATTTTAAATTAAGAAATTATATTTAATTTATCTTATTTATTAAGAATTTGATGTTTCTTTCGATGTTTTACAGGAAAGGTGATCGCTGATACAAAGAGTCCGATTCATAGATCAAAAAGATTCAAGTTTGAAGAAAATTAGACTTAAAATAAAATTAAAATAAAAGAAAGACACATCTGGTATTATAGAAAATGAAGATACTATGCAAGGAATCTAAAAAGGATATAGAAGTCATTATTAATGAACTTTTGTATCCTTTTGGAATATACAAAAAAAAAGGTTCACGTGAATAATGCTGGGCGCATGAAGTCTGGCGCGCGTGATGTGAATCCAAAAGAAGAAATTGTGGGACGCACGCGTGAAGGTTGGCAACACGAGCTCGTGGGTGCGCGTGAACACGCGGACGCAGGCAGGACGCGGAATGCGTGAGGCAGGACGCGGGCAGGCGCGCACCGCAGACACAGTGGCGAGCAAATTAAAGAAAAAATTTTTTATTTGGAAATATTTCAAGTGAAAAGATTTGTATTTTTTTTAGTCCCACATCGGAAAACCATGTAAAACTCCTCCCTCCTAATATCTATAAAAAGGCTTTTGTACTCCCATTAGAGGGGGAGCCCAGAAATTCTTCTAGAGCCTTGCATAGAGGAATAGAAAGGGACTACTTCATGAGCAGCTAGGCTAGCAGTCTCGGGAGTGGAGAAGAAATTTTGTAACGACACAGAGATGGTTTATTGTTCTAAACTTTTCTGTATTTCTTTATATGCAATAAAGATTATGCTTTTTATTTAAATTATCATGAGTTCTTTAATTGCTCCCTATCATATGCTTTTATTTATGCTTTCTTGTTAGATTAATATTAGGAACAACTTTTACTTTCCGGAGACGCGTCGTGATCTACGGATACGGGGCGTGCCGAGGAAAGAAGAGTTGGTTACCTAGTACTTTTCGGAGACGCACCGTGATCTACGGGTACGGAGCGTGCCGAGGAAAGACAGGTATTTTTCCTAAGATTAATCACATCTATTTAGTTAAAAAAGAGATACAACTCTGCTAGTGCAAATTAATTTAAAACTCTCGAGCTCTTTATTTTTTTAATTACCTAAATTTTACGATAATTTATTTTCTAAATCAAAAATAACGCTTCTTTCTTTTACCTTGCAATTTCAACTTAGCCCAAGGTCCCCGAGGATACGATCTCGACTCATCCTACCTACGTAGTGAGTAGAGTTATTTTTGGTGCTATCAACGACTACGCATCAAATTTTGGCGCCGTTGCCGGGGATCTTGGCACGGTTGAATTAAAAAAAAAAAATTTAAAAAAAATATATATAAAAAGATAAAATTATATAAAAAAAATCACTGACATTTCATAACACTTAACTAAAATAGCGTAACCTCAAATATAAAAATTTCTAACCTGATTGGACACCTTGTTTCTTTGCATTGCATCTCCATAATTGATCTTAAGGGCAATAACCCATTAACCAGATAAGGTGGGGATTTGATCACCCTTCCTTGGCCCATAAATCACTCCCTTGCATTTGCATAACCTAGACCTTAATTTAAAATCAACTAGACGTCAGCCTTAGGAATTTTGAGCTCAATAGGATAAGAAAGCTCTAGAGTTGAACCAAGTGCGGATTGGTTAATTGCTCGGTGTCTAAGGCAAGTGTAAAGAAAGTGGTTTTCAATTGGTTCCGTTGACTGACCTGGCCAACTTAGTTGGTGTCTAAGGAAAGCAACGAGCAGGGAACCTCCCACATCTTACGCTTACCTGGCCGAGTCAGTTAGTCAGTCTTGAGCTTGGAGTGCTCAAAAGCAATCTTGAAAGTTAGGAGCTGTCTAGATCTAAGTTAACCTTAGGATAGAGAGTCTATGATTGTTTAAGTTGATTGCAATTAACATCTAAACATTAATTAATTTCTCTCTTTTCATAGATTTAAGATTCTTAGGTTCTTCTCTTTAGATTTTCTTCATTCTTTTCTCACTTTATTATAAAAATATATATTATAAAAAAAAAAAAAAAAAATTCTGTGTGCGCTCTACAGTATAATTGTAAGGTATATGCTTGGCCGTAGATCGTTACGACCAGAAATCCAACCTTTTGATCCAGAAATAGAAAGAACCCTTAGAGCCAACAGACATAAAAAGATGGACCGAAATCAGGAGAATGATCCACCCAAGCAATTGAATGAGTACTTTACTCCTTCCACATATACCTACTCTCCTTGTATTCAAGTGCCCCCTGTGGAGGCTACTCAATATGAAATTAAGTCCAGTATAATCCAAATGTTACCTTCATTTTATGGACTTAGTAATGAAGACCCTTATAAACATCTTGAAGAATTTCTTGAGATATGCTCAACTGTCAAAATTCACAACTTCTCCGATGATGCTCTTAGGTTGAAATTATTCCCTTTTTCACTTAAGGACAAAGCCAAATACAGGCTACATACTTTGGATTCCATGACTATATCAACCTGGGACCAGCTGCAAGGAGAGTTTCTCAAGAAATATTTTCCCATAGGAAAAATGAATCAAATAAGGAAAGCCATAACTAGTTTTTCCCAATTAGATGGAGAAATATTTCATGAAACATGGGAAAGATTAAAGGATCTTATTAGAAAATGTCCCCACCATGATGTACCCAAGTGGCAGTTAATCCAATATTTTTATGATGGGCTCTCTGAAAGACATCGACAAATGGTCGATGCATCATGCGGTGGGACATTTATGCTGAAAAGTGAGGATGAGGCATGGCAACTGTTTGAAATTTTAAGTAAAAATTTATTACATCATATGTCTGCCTCCATTAGAGATAAACCCATGTTAAACTCAAAAAGAGGTGGAATATATGAAGTAGAAAATGCCATAGATATCCATCAAAAGGTAGATGAACTGTCCCAAAAATTAGATCGTCTTCTAAACACTGGACAATCCCCGATTCCACCTAATCCAATCCAAGAAGTTTGTGCATTGTGTGCAAGTCCAAATCATTTTGTTAGTGAATGCCCAGCCGCACCCCAATTTCCTGAGTTTGTGCACGAACAGGTTCAGCAAGTCCAACAAGCTCGCAGACCAGGAAACGATCCATATTCGAACACTTATAACCCCGGCTGGAGAAACCATCCAAATTTTTCTTGGAGACCACAACCAGTGGTTGGTCCTGCCACACCTCGACCTCAATATCAAGACTCAACATATAGGCATGGACCATACCATCAATTTCAAAATGTTCCTCAACCGTCTACTACTGGTCACAGCTCAGCTTTTGAGGAAAAAGTCCTGAAAGCACTAGAAAGATTAGAAGTCAACACTCAGACCCTTAACTCCCACACACAATCCATTGCTAAGCTAGAGACCCAAATAGGTCAACTAGCAACTGCATTCAGTAGGAGGGAAGGAGAAAAATTACCTAGCCAATCAGAGAGCAACCCAAGAGGGCAATTTGTGATTGAGAGTTCTAATACCCCAGAAGCTTTTTCTGAACATGCCAAATCAATCATGACTCTGAGAAGTGGGAAGGTCATTGAACACACTAGTAAAACCAATGAGACCGACCCTAAATCTCTAACCGAATCCAAATCACCCAAGAACAAGGAGGACCTGAAAATAGAGAAGGAACCAACTGCACCAGAATCATCTTACTTGCCTAAAGCCCCATTTCCGGATGCCCTGAAAGCCCCTATTCCTGCAGATAAGAAGGGAGGAAAACTCGATGAGATGTTGGAATTGTTTTAGCAAGTCCAAATTAATCTTCCCCTTCTAGATGCAATCAAACAGGTCCCTGCTTATGCCAAATTTTTGAAGGATTTGTGCACCCAAAAACGTAAATCTAGATCACAAATTCCAAAGAAAGTACGTCTCACTGAACAGGCTAGTTCTGTCTTTCAGCATGCCACTCCTCCAAAGCTTAAGGACCCAGGAGCCCCCATCATTTCCTGTGTTATAGGAGATTATCACATTGAAAAAGCTCTTCTGGATTTAGGGGCAAGTGTGAATCTTTTACCTAGTTCGGTGTATGAACTTTTTGGATTTGGAGAACTGAAACCCACATCAGTCACATTACAGTTAGCCGACAGATCAATTAAAGAACCACGTGGAATGCTTGAGGATGTCTTGGTCAAGGTAGATGAGTTTTACTTTCCAGTTGATTTTCTGGTTCTCGATATGGAATTAAGTGGCAACCCCAGACAAATTCCCATTATCTTAGGACGACCCTTCCTAGCTACGGCAAATGCATGCATTAATTGTAGGACAGGAGTCATGGACGTATCGTTTGGGAATAAGAAACTAAGACTGAATGTGTTTGGTGCTTCCCAAGGACCATCAATGGATAGTTGCTTCGAAGTAGATACACTAGAAGATATTATAGAAGATGCAACACCCATAATTCTAGCACCAGACCCCTCAGATACTTGCTTGGCTCACTCTGGAGTGTGTGACTTTGAGGAATATAGGAAAGAAGTTAACATCTTGTTAGATACACCACATGATAAAACCACTCCTCCATGGACAATCAAGTATGAGCCATTGCCCACATTAGCCAGTACACCAATAGTCCTATCTTTAGAATCACCACCTACGTTAGACTTGAAACATCTTCCTGCCACGCTTAAGTATGTATTTCTAGGACTCAATGACACCCTCCCGGCAATCATTGCATCAGACTTGACCCCTAATCAGGAAGCACAATTGGTTGGTATTCTGAAGGAACATAAAGAGGCTATCGGTTGGTCCATTGCCGATTTAAAAAGAATTGACCCCTCCATTTGCATGCATCATATTCATTTTGAGGAAAATGCCAAACTCCATCGAGATATGCAGAGGAGATTGAACCCAAACATGCGTGAAGTAGTAAAGAAAGAGGTGGTAAAGTGGTTAGATGCTGGAATCATCTACCCCATATCCGATAGTAAATGGGTCAGTCCCACTCAAGTAGTACCTAAGAAATCTGATATTACTGTGATGGAGAACGAAGAAGGTGAACTACTTCCAACTCGCATATCATCTAGATGGCGAGTATGCATAGATTATAGAAAACTGAATGCCGTTACTAGGAAGGATCATTTTCCATTGCCCTTCATCGATCAAATCCTAGAACGGTTAGCAGGACAAAGTTTCTACTATTTTCTTGATGGTTATTCAGGGTACAATCAAGTACCTGTATTTTCGGATGATCAAGAAAAGATGACCTTCACTTGCCCCTATGGCACCTTCGCTTTTCGGTGTATGCCATTTGGGCTTTGCAATGCACCTGCTACATTTCAACGGTGCATACTGACCATTTTTTCGGATATGGTGGACAAATGTCTTGAAATTTTTATGGATGATTTTTTTGTGTTTGGAACCACCTTTGAGGATTGTCTCCATAATCTTTCAAAAGTTCTTAAACGGTGTATGGAGACAAATCTTGTCCTAAGTTGGGAAAAGAGCCATTTCATGGTGCGGAAAGGAATTGTATTAGGACATATTATTTCTGAAAAAGGGATTGAGGTAGATAAAGCCAAAGTTGAGGTCATTTCAAAACTACCACCCCCTACTTCGGTCCGACAAATACGATCTTTCTTAGGTCATGCCGGATTTTATAGACGCTTCATCAAAGACTTTAGCAAGATTTCAAGACCCTTGTGCAATCTGTTGGCCAAGGATACACCATTTGTCTTTGATGAAGACTGTTTGAAAGCATTCAACACATTACGAACAGCCCTGACAACAGCACCCATAATAAAACCCCCTGACTGGTCCATTCCATTTGAGATTATGTGTGATGCCTCTGACTTTGCAATAGGTGCCGTCTTAGGCCAAAAAATCAATAAGGAGCCACATATGATCTATTATGCTAGCAAGACTCTTTCCGATGCCCAATTAAACTACACCACAACAGAAAAAGAGCTACTAGCAGTAGTGTTTGCCCTTGAAAAATTTCGTTCATATCTGTTAGGGTCTAAGGTTCTAGTTTACTCTGATCATGCGGCTCTGAAACATCTCCTCTCAAAGAAAGATACTAAACCGCGTTTAATCAGATGGATCCTTCTTTTACAAGAATTTGATCTGAAAATCCGAGATAAGAAGGGTTCTGAGAATGTGGTAGCTGATCACATCTCCAGGATCTTAGTTGAGCACACGATAGGCATAGATGAGGTTAAAGAAAAATTTCCTGACGAACAACTTTTCACAATCTCTTCTAGCCGTCCTCCATGGTTTGCCCATATTGTCAATTACTTATCAACAGGACAAGTACCTTTTCACTGGACAAAACAAGAAAAGGATCGATTTTTCTCGCAAATTAAACATTATTTCTGGGAAGACCCTGAACTATTCAAATACTGTCCTGACCAAGTTATTCGCCGTTGTGTCCCCGAGAGTGAATTCCAAAGCATTCTCACTTTTTGCCATTCTTCGGCATGTGGGGGACATTTTAGTGGAAGAAAAACTGCAGCAAAAGTACTGCAGAGTGGGTTTTATTGGCCAACGCTTTTCAAGGATGCACATGAATTTGGCCGAAGTTGTCTGCGATGTCAGCAAACAGGAAATTTATCCAAGAAGGATATGATGCCGCTGACCCCCATTTTAGTAGTAGAAATCTTCGATGTTTGGGGGATTGATTTCATGGGACCTTTTCCAGCCTCATTTGGATTTGAATATATTCTAGTGGCAGTGGATTACGTATCAAAATGGGTGGAGGCAATAGCTACACGGACTAATAATAATAAAATTGTAATTAATTTTATCCAACGAAACATCATTAGTCGATTTGGCTTCCCAAGGGTGATCATTAGTGATGGGGGGACTCATTTTACGAATAAACATTTTGAAGCACTTATGAAAAAATATAATATTTCACACAAAGTGGCCACACCATATCACCCTCAAACTAATGGTCAGGTAGAGGTGTCAAATAGGGAGATTAAACATATCCTAGAAAAGATGGTTAGGCCCGATAGAAAGGATTGGTCTCTTCGCTTAGACGATGCATTATGGGCTTACCGTACTGCTTTTAAAACACCCATAGGAATGTCTCCCTATCGACTTGTATTCGGAAAAGCTTGTCATTTGCCGGTGGAATTGGAACATCATGCATTTTGGGCCATACGGCAATTTAACTTTGATATGAAAAATGCAGGTTCCAATAGGAGACTCCAATTAAATGAACTTGAAGAGCTACGCAATGAAGCATATGAGAGTGTCAAAATTTATAAGGCTCGAACTAAAGCATATCATGATAAATTTATTGCACGAAAAATGTTTGAGCCTAATCAAAAAGTTTGGCTCTTCAATTCTAGGTTGCGTCTGTTTCCTGGAAAACTTCGCTCACGTTGGGACGGACCTTTCATTGTAACTCAGGTATTTCCTCATGGAGCTATAGAACTCAAAAATCCTAAACAGGGAAACACTTTTAAAGTGAACGGTCAACGATTGAAACCTTACATAGATGGAATTAATGATGGAGAATTAATTGAATCTGTTGAATTAGTAGATCCAAAACTGCCATAATACTCAATTCAATCTGGCTGAAGACGTAAAACTTAGCGCTTGTTGGGAGGCAACCCAACGATTTCATTTTTTTTTTTACTTTACCGCAGCTACAGGAATTTAGAACAAGAGCCTATTAATCAATGATGCTATTTTCAACTGCCGAAGTAAAATTATCCCAGGTGCACTCTCTCCTTTTATTTTCTTTGCTTTCTTACTCCATTGAGGACAATGTAGATTAAGTTGGGGGGGATTAATCAAATCCTCGAGTATGGTCAGAAATAATTAGTTTTGTGTATTCAAATTTTATTTTGATTAAGAGTCAATTAGGCATCCTAATAAATGAATGATTAACGGTCAAGATAATTTTAGAGATACTGAGGAATAAATTATTAAGAAAACCCAATGAATGGTAGGGTTTGAACTAGACCAAATTTTAGGAGTGATTCTACAACCCTCTTCTTACTGATCTCAATAAAGAATCTGCTTCATGAAAAATTGGGTGGAAAGATCGAGGTATGCAAAACTTCTCCTTAAAAAAAAAAAAAAAAAAAAAAAAAGAGAGAGAGAGAAAAACAACATTGGTCTCCTACTGAGTAACCGGGCCCTTTCGCCTAAGTAAGCGTTGTGGTTCGCGTAAAAAGGTAGGCAATGTTATATATATATATATATATATATATATATATATATATATATATATATATATATATATATAAAAGGGACTAAATTGCAAGAAGATAATAAACCTCTTTTCCATTAAGTTAGAGGATTTAAAGAGTAAAGTGGGGAGTTGGTGAAAGAAAAGCTCTGAAATTTTTTTTAGTTAAAACTCAGCCACTAATTGGGTCAAATTGATAATCCAATGAAATATCTCTTTAATGGTCTGACCAAGTAACATCTACCTTTTGGGATGCCTAATCTACTTTTTATTCAAAATCAAGTCGGTATACAATGCTGATATATATATTTTACTCGAGGACGAGCAAAATTCAAGTTGGAGGGTGTGATAAACACTTAATTTAAGTATTTTAAATTAAGAAATTATATTTAATTTATCTTATTTATTAAGAATTTGATGTTTCTTTCGATGTTTTACAGGAAAGGTGATCGCTGATACAAAGAGTCCGATTCATAGATCAAAAAGATTCAAGTTTGAAGAAAATTAGACTTAAAATAAAATTAAAATAAAAGAAAGACACATCTAGTATTATAGAAAATGAAGATACTATGCAAGGAATCTAAAAAGGATATAGAAGTCATTATTAATGAACTTTTGTATCCTTTTGGAATATACAAAAAAAAGGTTCACGTGAATAATGCTGGGCGCATGAAGTCTGGCGCGCGTGATGTGAATCCAAAAGAAGAAATTGTGGGACGCGCGCGTGAAGGTTGGCAACACGAGCTCGTGGGCGCGCATGAACACGCGGACGCGGGCAGGACGCGGAACGCGTGAGGCAGGACGCGGGCAGGCGGGCACCGCAGACACAGTGGCGAGCAAATTAAAGAAAATTTTTTTTATTTGGAAATATTTCAAGTGAAAAGATTTGTATTTTTTTTAGTCCCACATCGGAAAATCATGTAAAACTCCTCCCCCCTAATATCTATAAAAAGGCTTTTGTACTCCCATTAGAGGGGGAGCCCAGAAATTCTTCTAGAGCCTTGCATAGAGGAATAGAAAGGGACTACTTCATGAGCAGCTAGGCTAGCAGTCTCGGGAGTGGAGAAGAAATTTTGTAACGACACAGAGATGGTTTATTGTTCTAAACTTTCTTGTATTTCTTTATATGCAATAAAGATTATGCTTTTTATTTAAATTATCATGAGTTCTTTAATTGCTCCCTATCATATGCTTTTATTTATGCTTTCTTGTTAGATTAATATTAGGAACAACTTTTACTTTTCGGAGACGCGTCGTGATCTACGGATACGGGGCGTGCCGAGGAAAGAAGAGTTGGTTACCTAGTACTTTCCGGAGACGCGCCGTGATCTACGGGTACGGAGCGTGCCGAGGAAAGACAGATATTTTTCCTAAGATTAATACATCTATTTAGTTAAAAAAGAGATACAACTCTGCTAGTGCAAATTAATTCAAAACTCCCGAGCTCTTTATTTTTTAATTACCTAAATTTTATGATAATTTATTTTCTAAATCAAAAACAACGCTTCTTTCTTTTACCTTGCAATTTCAACTTAGCCCAAGGTCCCCGAGGATACGATCTCGACTCATCCTACCTACGTAGTGAGTAGAGTTATTTTTGGTGCTATCAACGACTACGCATCAGGTACCGGGGTTAAGAGTCCCACTAGTTTGGGACTCTTCGATCAAAGTTTCATATCGATAGATTTTGATGTTCGATTGCCCATCGAATTTGGACTCAGTATTTATGAGAGGTTTAATTAGTGATTTGATCACTAATTAACTCAATTTGATTGAGTAATTATTTTTGGATCAAGTTCAATTGAATTAGATTCAGTTGAGTTTGACCCGATTAGATTAAGAGTTGACCTAATCGCCAAGGTGGTTTGGTCCCTGATCTGATCAAAGATTGGACTTAGTCAATTTTTGATTTGATTAAAATTTTATTGAGCCTAATTAAGCCTAATTGTGTTGGATTTAACTTAGTCTAATTGTACCTAACCTATTTTGATAAAGTTGGTTCAATTAGATTGGTTTAAAATTTGAAACCACTTTGACTTATCTCCCTGCGCCACCTCACCTCACCTGCATCTATTTGAATTCACGAGAAACGAGTTCTCAAGAATTTTCTCCCACGTAGAAGCCTTCCCACACCCCTCCCTTGTGCGCCATTTTGAGTGGATAAAGATGGTTGGTTGGCCATTCAAATTCAAATGATGTTTGAATTTGAATGGACAACTAATCTCATGCACCACCTTATCCACTTGTGCGCCACTTGCTGTACACGAGAAAAAATTTCTCGTGTAAACTCTCCACGCACAAAGAACCCACGCCCCTTCTCTTCTCATGCTTTGAGTGGATAAGGATAGGTTGGTTGGCATTTGAATTCAAATTCGATTTGAATTCAAGTGAGCAACCACCTAGCTTTATCCTCTCACGCGGTGAAAACGCTGTAAAGATGCGGTCTTGCACCGTTTTAAAAAGAAAGAGAAGGTGGGGCATGTAAAAATCTGATCCATGAGAGAAAGGGTGGCATGAGAAAGGCTCTATGCATGAGAAAAGAAAAGAAAAGAAGAGAAAAGAAAAGAAACAGAAAGGACACAGGGTTTTTCTGAGAGTACCCTAGGTTTTTTTCTAGATTTCGGGAAGTGAGAAGGTGAGCTACGAGTGTCGTGAGCCCACCAAATTTTAGAGAGAGCTTCATCAACCTCTCTACTATCTCTGCTGACAATCCAGAATATCTGAGAAATCGACAGACACCGATCGAAGGAGTTCGATCAGCATCAGCCGTCAAAAAGATTCTGCAACGAACTAGCATTCATGAGGAGCCGATCAGATCGAAAGCTTTGTGTGGACGATCCGCAGAGATCAGACATACTGTGTGGCTGTATTGCGATGATCAGACCTTTTCGATGATGATCAGACTACAGCGATCGACTACCTGAATGAAGGTAATGTGTTCTGAACATATAACAGTAAAATATTTACTGTAGAAGTTTAAATTTTAAATTTAAATGCATGCTATATATATCATATTTAGATCTTTGTGTAGGGTTAATACATATTAATTAATTAGATTAATTAATAATTTTTATTATAAAATTATAATTTTGAAAAAGTTTTAAAATTATCATTTTACCCCTACATTGAAATTCACTTCAAATGGTATCAGAGCAGGTTCTAAAATATGATATACATTTGCATGCGTAGATTAAGTAGTAATCTAAAAGTTTAAATTTAAAATTTGAATTTGGATTTTGAAATTCAAAATTTAAATTTTAAATTTTAAAATTTAAAATTTAAAATTCAAAATTTAAAAATTTAAAATTTAAAATTTGAAATTTAAAATTTGTTTGAAATTTTAAATTTAAAATTTAAAATTTAAAAATTTAAAATTTAAAATTTAAAATTTATTTGAAATTTAAAATTTAAAATTTAAAATTTAAATTTTAAAATTGGTATATTTAGATATACTTGATCCAAGTAGTAAGTAGTCTAATTGGTTTGGTTGCCATGGTCGTCCGGTCATAGAAGAAAAGTAGGGTTTAAAGACCCTCTCCTTCCATTCGATGGGGTTCTCCTATGGCGGTAGGGGTGCCGAGCGATTATATCCTATGCAGACGAAGCAGTGAAAGGACTTAATTGTAAAGGTTCAATTGTAAAATTTATCATGAATATATTAGATTAGATTTAAAGGAATATTCAAGATTTATTTTGATTGAGTTATTTTCTGTTATGTAATTAGCAATAGGATTGCTATTTATGAAATGTGCTGATCAGTTTGTGAAATGAGTCAACACATTTGGTGAACAGAAAATAAAATCTTTCAAATTTAAAAATTATTTTCAAAATGTCAAACCCTGACCCATCAGTCCAAATACTTAATTAAAAGAATTAAGTATTGTTTAGTTGGTCTAGAATTGTGAATTAAGACCTGAGATAATTCCATAAACCTGTAGATCAATGGGTTAGATGGATTAGGTCCATAATTGGGTTAGACCTAAGGTTAGCTTAAAGAAATGGACTAAATTAGAGTAATTGATCAAATCTAATCAAAAGTTAAATTAGATTAGGTCAAAGACACTCTAGACTCAACTCCAATAGTTGTAGTTGCATGGGTCCATATCTTTAACTAGACCAAGATGGACTTAATTCATGGCTATGCGGTGGAACCCTATTTACTAAGTTGATCAAATTAAAACTAATGAACCGGTTGGTGTCTAAGGTAAGTTCGACAGTCTGACCAGTGGTTTTTAATTGGGAGCTACTCGCATTGATTCGATCTCTGACGAGTTAATGGCATATCCCTTCCACTGATCTCACTTACCTGGCCAACCTGGTGAGTTAGATTTTGATTAGATCACTTGGTGATTAGGGCTCACCCATGTCATTAGGTAAATCAGTGTGACTGATTTAGTTGCTCCTAATGCCGACTTTAATTAAATCCTTTTTAATCTGACTTGGTGAAGTCAGCGGGAGGATTGAAATTGGCTGGTTAATTTCTTCTCTTCTATCCTTTAATAAAATTCTCAAAAATTATTAGGTCCCTAAAAATGATTAAGTTATAGTGATAACTAAGTCATAGCCTCCCATTGAGTGATAATGAGTCCATTAGTTTAATAATCACTGGAGGCCTAAAGGCATGGTACTTATTGACTAATGGAATTATCATTTATAATATGATCATTTGGTTGAGTCTTTCTGATGGTGGTTAGGTTGGCCGGCCAAAGTCGGGCCTGATCATTTATTGGTCAGATTCACTAAATTAAGTCATGTTAATGGTTGGACCTAACCAGATCTTTTCAGTGGAGGCCAAAGCCTACTAATTAGATTCTGGGGCAAAATCAATTATTAGAAGTTGTTTAGAGAAACAACTGGTTATGAACCTACCCATAGATGCACATGGGTTGACCAGCCAAAGTTAGACTCGTGTGTAGTCTGTGTGGATTCTAGTATCCACTAAGAAATTAAAGCAATTTCTCGAATTGGAGGTTGAGGCTATCAGTTCGTAAAAATACTGGGAGAAATTTTAGACCAAAATCCAAGTCTTTAGTATTAATAATTTATATACTAATAAAGATCTGATTTTTCTTTATGTAGCTATGGCCACTATCCTGTCGTTCCGATCATTATTAGATAATGACAAGCTCATAGGACCTAATTTCGATAGCTGGTATCAAAAATTAAAAATCATCCTTGAGCATGAGCAGATTCTTTATGTAGTAATGGATCCGGCACCTGAGGAGCCAGCACCGGATGCTAGAGGAACGGTCCGAGACACTTATCAGAAGTGGCTCAACGACTGCACCACCGTTCGGTGCATAATGCTGGCGGCAATGAATGATGAGTTCAGCCGCAGGAGGTGCTTCAAATGTTGAACGACTCCTTTGGCATGTCTGACGACGTTGAAAGGCACAAAACTAGTTGTGCCATTTTCAATGCTCGGATGAGGGATGGGGCCTCAGTCACTGATTATGTACTGTACATGATCAAAATAATGGAGCACCTAAGTAAACTGGGCTTCTCTTGCACGAGCAGCTCGATAAGGATGCGATCCTTAATTCTTTGCCCAAGTCCTTCCTCCCATTCCTTACTCATTTTCGGATGACAAAACTTGCAGTGAACTACCACAGCTTGTTGGGGTTGCTGCAGAACTTTGAGAAGGACCACCAGCTCTATAAAGAGTCGGTGAATATTGTGGGAGGATCTTCTTCTGGTCGTCGACCCTTTAAGAAAGGGAAGAATAAGAAGAATAAGAAGAATAAGAAGGTACAACCGCATGCTGGGACATCTGCACAGGGTCAGACCAAGAAGCGCAAGCCTGACCAGAGCCAGGAGGAGTGCTTCTTTTGCAAGAAGCAAGGGCACTGGAAGAGGAACTGTCCTCTATACATTGCCTCCCTAGACCCAAACAGGTCGAAGAAAAAGCAAGATAATTATATGATAACATCTTGCAACTTTTTCATTTGTAATACTACTGCCTGGGTATTGGATACCAGAAGCCTTTATCATATCTGTAATTCAATGCAGGGTCTGCCGGTCAGTAGGAGATTTGATGAAGGTGAGAGGTTCCTAAACGTTGGAGATGGAAGCAAAGTTCCAGTTCTAGCTTTAGGAATCATGAACCTTGTAATCAATTCTCGTAATGTAATTCTGAGTGAATGTCACTATTGTCCAAATTTTTTATTAAATATTATTTCTGTAGGCCTTTTGGCCATGTACAGTTATGAATTTTTAATAAAAAGAAATGTTTGCAATATCATTTTGAATGGTGTTACAATGTTTGTTGGACAACTAAATAATAGAATTTATTTACTATCATAGCCTGTTAATATGGTTCAAACCTTCGGTAAACGCCCTAGAATGGATAATATGTCAGAAGTCTACCTTTGGCACTGTAGGCTAGGTCATATCAATAAGAACAGGATGAACAGGTTGGCTCAAGAAGAAATTTTTGAAGTTGGTGATTGTGAATCACTTCCAACCTGTGAGTCTTGTCTTCTTGGGAAGATGACCAAGTCACCTTTTACTGGAAAAGATGAGCGAGCTAGTGAACTCTTGGGTCTGGTACATTCTGATGTATGTGGACCCATGAGCTCAAGTACAAGTGGTGGATATTTCTACTTCATAACCTTCACAGACGACCTATCGAGGTATGGGTATGTCTACTTAATGAAGCATAAGTCGAAGTCATTTAAAATGTTCAAACTATTCTGAAATGAGGTAGAAAAATAAACTGGGAAGTGTATTAAAACTCTTCGATCTGATCGAGGAGGTGAATATCTTTCCAATGAGTTTCTGACATATCTTGAGGAGAATGGGATTCTCTCTCAATGGACTCCTCCTGAAACACCACAATATAATGGTGTGTCTAAAAGGAGGAATCGGACCTTGTTGGACATGGTTCGATCCATGATGGGGTTTGTTGGTCTGCCAATCTCTCTCTGGGGATATACACTCGAATCGGCTTGTTACCTTCTAAATAGGATTCCGAGTAAGTCTATAACCAAAATGCCATATGAGATATGGATATGACGTAAGCCAGTACTCTCGCACCTTAGGATTTGGGGGTGTCCGGTTTATGTTAAACGTTTAATTACGGACAAGCTTGGACCTAGGTCTGATAAGTGTTATTTCATAGGATACCCAAAAGAGACCAAAGGATATTATTTCTACCTAGCTGATGAGCAAAAGGTGTTTGTCAGCCTTAAGGCAATCTTTTTGGAAAAGAAGTTCCTTGGTGAAGGGACTGTTGCCTCTAAGGTCGAACTTGAGGAAGTTCAGCAGATGGAAAAACCGACACAAGTTGTTGAACCTGAACCGGATTTGGTTAGATCAGATCCGGAGCCCATTGTTCCTGCACCCTTAAGGCGGTCTGGTAGAGTACCACGTCAACTGGATAGATACTATGGTTTCTTGGTCCGAGATAGCGATCCTGTTGAACTTGATAAAAACGATGAGGATTCGATCACCTACATGGATGCAATGTAGAGACCTGACTCTGAAAAATGGCTAGAGGCCATGAAATCTGAAATGGAGTCTATGAAGGTCAACGATGTATGGACATTGGTTGACCCACTCGAAGGAGAAAAATCCATAGGGTGTAAGTGGGTCTTCAAGAGGAAGAGGGGTGCAGACGAAAAGGTGGAGACCTATAAAGTCCGTCTGTTGCCAAGGGATATCGTCAACGTTATGGTATAGACTATGACGAGATGTTTTCTCCTGTGGCAATGCTCAAATCCATTCGGATTATGCTTGCGATAGCTGCCCATCTGGACTATGAAATCTGACAGATGGATGTGAAGACAGCTTTTCTAAACGGAGAGCTGGACGAAAAGGTGTATATGATACAACCTGAAGGGTTCACATCCACAGATGAGTTTAAAGTGTGCAGGCTACAGAGGTCCATTTATGGACTTAAGCAGGCATCCCGGAGTTGGAACATACATTTTGATAGGACGATCAAGACGTATGGCTTCATTAAGAACGGAGAAGAGCCCTGCATTTATAAGTGGACTAATGGTCCAGTAGTGATATTTTTTGTATTGTATGTGGATGACATTCTCTTAATCGAGAATGATGTCCCTGCATTATAGGGAATAAAGATTTGGCTATCGTCATAGTTCTCCATGAAGGATCTGGGAGAAGCTTCCTACATCCTAGGGATGAGGATCTATAGGGATAGATCTAAAAGGTTGCTTAGCTTATCCCAATTCACATACATTGATACTATGCTGAAGAGGTTCAGCATGGAGAATTTCAAGAAAGGCTATCTACCGATAGGTCATAGAATTTCTCTCTCGAAGAGGGATTGTCCGACAACACCTCAAGAGAGAGAGCGTATGGGTAGAATTCCATATGCTTCGGCAGTGGGGTCTATCATGCACGCCATGACATGTACACGATCAAATGTGACATACTCACTAGAGATAGTGAGTAGATACCAATCTGATTCAGGGGAGAATCACTGGAAGGTTGTTAAAACCATCCTGAAGTATTTAAGAAATACTAAGGACCAGTGGTTTGTTTATGGTAAATCGGACTTGAGACTTATAGGGTTTACAGACTCTAGTTTTCAGTCTAATCACGATGACAGCAAGAGTGTGTCGGAATTTATTTTTATCCTTAATGGTGGGGCTATCTGCTGGAAGAGTTCCAAGCAGCACACTGTGACAGATTCAGTTTGCGAGGCAGAGTATATCGCTGCATCAGATGCTGCCAAAAAAGTGATGTAGCTGAGAAAATTCATCACCGAGCTCGGAGTAGCATCCTCCCTTATTGGTCCAGTTCTACTTTATTGTGACAGCTCTGGAGCCATTGCTCAGGCGAAGGAATCAAAGGCACATCAGTGGACGAAAAATATTCTGCGCCGCTACCATCTTATCTGGAAAATCATGGATAGAGATGACGTCGACCTTCAGAAGATCGACGGAAAGGAAAACCTGACCAACCCATTTACTAAAGCCATTGCGGTAAAGGAGTTCGACGACTTCAAGTCGAAGATGGGTATTAGATACTGCACCGATTGGCTTTAAGCCAAGTGGGAGATTGTTGGGAATAGTATCCCAAAGTCAATCGTCAGTCTGTTGACAGTTGTGCTCTTTCTTGTATTAGTATATAAATTATAAATTAATAAAAATTATTTTAGTATTTTTCATCACAAATTGTTTTATCTTCTAATGAACTCCTGTGTTGTGGTGAAGTCTTTAGGACTATTTAGACTCGACAAAGGAGGATTTGTCATTTAGTCCTTAAACTTGTTCGCGACCAAATGATACGTTATTATCAAGAACAACAACGTTTATCAAGCATAGGTTGTTGTGTGCCATATGGGTTGGTTGTCCTCTTAACTAAGGAGTATGAAGATACTGGTATGGCATACAGGTGAGATGTAAGGGTACATCTGCACTGAACGTGACTGACCCGGAGCTTTTTCTGCTATCAAGATTTGCTCCGATGGGATATGGGTATAATTGTCCCTCCGACCTGAGACCGCCACGGTGACTTGCAAGCAACTCACTGCACTTAGGCACTGGACTACTTGAATTTCTAATTCAGTGATGGAAGACTGCTAGGTATAGTCAAGTACTTGACTTGTCGGTGCGTGTGTCAAGATGGGATTGACCACTCTAGTTCAGGAGCTGTGTACAGTCGTGTTTTAATTTAGCAAAATCTTGGCCAGGGTAGTCCTAGTGAGGAGTCACAGGACTGTTTGAGTTGAGCACGATTTGGATGATCTGATCAGGGTTGACAGTTTAACCCTGAGTCGTCCTATACACAGGGGTCAAAAGGGATACATTATACAGTAACTATATTTGCATAGGTTCTGAATGTTGCGATTGCGACTATTCGACCTATCCGGACGTCGGATACCATTGCTAGATGGTCACTTCGATTAGTACAGAAATTGGTTCTTGTACTACCGGCTTAGGTTCGAACCTGCGGGGTCACACATATTAGAGGTTTCTATCTGATCTGATGGCTGGTGAAGAGTACCACTGGACTGAGACTCTTCGACCAAGAGTCCTAATGCTTGGGGACTCTGAGTCCTACATTTCTGGGACTCTGTGATCGAGAATCAGGATTCTCTGATCATGAGTTTCACACATTTTGGATACCGAGATCAAGAGTCTCACTAGTTTGGAACTCTTCGATCAAGGTTTCATATCGATGGACTTTGATGCCCGATTGTCCATCGGATTTGGACTCAGTATTTATGAGAGATTTAATTAGTGATTTGATCACTAATTAACTCAATTTGATTGAGTAATTTTTTTAGATCAAGTCCAATTAAATTAGATTCAGTTGGGTTTGATCCGATTAGGTTAAGAGTTGACCTAATCGCCAAGGTGGTTTGGTCCCTGATCTGATCAAGGGTTGGGCTCAGTCAATTCCTGATTTGATTAGGATTTTAAGTCTAATTAAGTCTAATTGTGTTGGGTTTAACTTAGTTTAATTGTGTCTAACCTATTTTGATAAAGTTGGTTCAATTAGATTGGTTTAAAATTTGAAACCACCTTGACTTATCTACTTGCACCACCTCACCTCACCTGCGCCTATTTGAATTCATGAGAAACAAATTCTCATGAATTTTCTCCTATGCAAAAGCCTTCCCATGCCCCTCCCTTGTGTGCCATTTTGAGTGGATAAAGATGGTTGGTTGGCCATTCAAATTCAAATGATGTTTGAATTTGAATGGACAACTAATCTCATGCGCCACCTTATCCACTTGTGCGCCACTTGCTGTACACGAGAAAAAGTTTCTCATGTAAACTCTTCATGCACAAAGAACCCATGCCCCTTCTCTTCTCATGCCTTGAGTGGATAAGGATAGGTTGGTTGGCATTTGAATTCAAATTCGATTTAAATTCAAGTGAGCAACCACCTAACTTTATTTTCTCATGCAGTGAAAACACTGTAAAGATGCGGTCTTGCATCATTTTAAAAAGAAAGAGAAGATGGGGCGTGTAAAAATCTAATCCGTGAGAGAAAGGGTGGCGTGAGAAAGGCTCTGTGCATGAGAAAAGAAAAGAAAAGAAGAAAAAAGAAAAGAAACAGAAAGGGTGCAGGGTTTTTCTAAGAGTACCCTAGGATTTCTGCTTAGGGTTCGAAAAGTGAGAAGGTGAGCTACGAGTGTCGTGAGCCCACCAAACTTCAGGGAGAGCTTCATCAACCTCTCTACTATCTCTTCTGGTGATCCAGAGCATCTGAGGAATCGACAGACACCGATCGAAGGAGTTTGATCAGCATCAGCCGTCAAAAGAGTTCTGCAACGAACTAGCATTCGTGAGGAGTCGATCAGATCGAAAGCTTCGTGTGGATAATCTGCGGAGCTCAGACATACTGTGTGACTGTATTGTGATGATTAGATCTTTTCGATAGTGATCATACTGCAGCGATCGACTACCTGCACGAAGGTAATGTGTTCTGAACATATAACAGTAAAACGTTTACTGTAGAAGTTTAAATTTTAAATTTAAATACATGCTATATATATCATATATAGATCCTTGTGTAGGATTAATACATGTTAATTAATTAGATTAATTAATAATTTTTACTATAAAATTATAATTTAAAAAAATTTTAAAATTACCGTTTTACCCCTGCACTGAAATTCACTTCATCAACAGCTTGACTACGACTACCTGTACTTCGATACTACCCACTGATAGTTTTTCGAAAACATGTCCGTCCTCTTCCATCGGAAAGAAGTCTAGGTCAAGCTCAATGACTCCTACGGCACGTAGGACTAGAGTAAATACTAATGCTCTCCTAGATCTAATGGATCAAGGGAGATGGAGATAAAAAATTATCAATGAGATCCTTAGGAGAGATGAGCTTGCTAGGCCTATACTGTATTCTATTGATAAGTGCATGTCCAAGCTAGAAAAGCTTCTCGGTGTTACCCCTGAATGCACCTTGTTGCAGGAGAGGCATTTAAACATGAGTCTAATCAATGGTTCTTCATGCATTATGAGCGGCCACTATTGAAAGTTTGGCTTCAGAGACAAATAGCTGAATTCTACCACATTCCACCACCTATAGCAGCCCCTTCCAGATCATATGCATTTTTCGGAAGTATCCTTAATGTTTTTATGCCTCCTCCCATGCGTGGTGTGAATCAAGGTGGTCATAATTCTTTCATAGAATAGTCTCTCAGGACAAGGACTTATGGTACCCCTTCTCAAGATAGTACTCAGCCTTTTCATGCTTTTGCAAGCACCTCCTTGCAAGGTGGTCCGCAGACCTTCATTCCAAGTTCAACTGCACCTCCTTCTCAGCCTGATGACTTTTACAACCATGGCTGATCTTGATTTGTTATGTTTAAGGACTCCATGTTGATGTACTTATACTCTGTGCTTTATATTGAGAATTGGACTTCATACTTATACTCCATGCTTTATAGTGTTTACACCTTTGTTATGTAATGGTATGTGCCTATATACATTTTAGATGAAACAATTTATATTATGAAGTAATGATAATGATACTGATAGTCTTACGAAGGTTACATGTCCTGTGTTTATATT